>NC_141548.1:68275000-68570000 GCF_021556685.1 Rattus norvegicus
TACAAGAACTAACAAAAAGACATTTCTGTCAGTTGATACATTTTTTTTTTATTTTATTAACTTGAGTATTTCTTATATACATTTCAAGTGTTATTCCCTTTCCCGGTTTCCGGGAAAACATCCACCTAATCCCTCCCCCTCCCCTTCTTTATGGGTGTTGCCCTCCCCATCCTCCCCCCCATTGCCGCCCTCCCCCCAACAATCTAGTTCACTGGGAGTTCAATCTTAGCAGGACCCAGGGCTTCCCCTTCCACTGGTGCTCTTACTAGGATATTCATTGCTACCTATGAGGTCAGAGTCCAGGGTCAGTCCATGTATAGTCTTTAGGTAGTGGCTTAGTCCCTGGAAGCTCTGGTTGCTTGGCATTGTTGTACATATGGGGTCTCGAGCCCCTTCGAGCACTTGCAGTTCCTTCTCTGATTCCTTCAATGGGGTCTTACTCTCAGTTCAGTGGTTTGCTGCTGGCATTCGCCTCTGTGTTTGCTGTATTCTGGCTCTGTCTCTCAGGAGAGATCTACGTCCGGCTCCTGTCGGTCTGCACTTCTTTGCTTCATCCATCTTGTCTAATTGGATGGCTGTATATGTATGGGCCACATGTGGGGCAGGCTCTAAATGGGTGTTCCTTCTGTGTCTGTTTTAATCTTTGCCTCTCTATTCCCTGCCAAGGGTATTCTTGTTCCCCTTTTAAAGAAGGAGTGAAGCATTCACATTTTGATCATCCGTCTTGAGTTTCATGTGTTCTAGGCATCTAGGGTAATTCAAGCATTTGGGCTAATAGCCACTTATCAATGAGTGCATACCATGTGTGTTTTTCTGTGATTGGGTTACCTCACTCAGGATGATATTTTCCAGTTCCAAACATTTGCCTACGAATTTCATAAAGTCATTGTTTTTGATAGCTGAGTAATATTCCATTGTGTAGATGTACCACATTTTCTGTATCCATTCCTCTGTTGAAGGGCATCTGGGTTCTTTCCAGCTTCTGGCTATTATACATAAGGCTGCAATGAACATAGTGGAGCATGTGTCTTTTTTATATGTTGGGACATCTTTTGGGTATATGCCCAAGAGAGGTATAGCTGGATCCTCAGGCAGTTCAATGTCCAATTTTCTGAGGAACCTCCAGACTGATTTCCAGAATGGTTGTACCAGTCGGCAATCCCACGAACAATGGAGGAGTGTTCCTCTTTCTCCGGATCCTCGCCAGCATCTGCTGTCACCTGAGTTTTTGATCTTAGCCATTCTCACTGGTGTGAGGTGAAATCTCAGGGTTGTTTTGATTTGCATTTCCCTTATGACTAAAGATGTTGAACATTTCTTCAGGTGTTTCTAGGCCATTCGGAATTCCTCAGCTGTGATTCTTTGTTTAGCTCTGAACACCATTTTTTAATAGGGTTATTTGTCTCCCTGCAGTCTAACTTCTTGAGTTCTTTGTATATTTTGGATATAAGGCCTCTATCTGTTGTAGTATTGGTAAAGATCTTTTCCCAATCTGTTGGTTGCCGTTTTGTCCTAACCACAGTGTCCTTTGCCTTATAGAAGCTTTGCAGTTTTATGAGATCCCATTTGTCAATTCTTGATCTTAGAGCATAAGCCATTGGTGTTTTGTTCAGGAAATTTTTTCCAGTGCCCATGTGTTCCAGATGCTTCCCTAGTTTTTCTTCTATTAGTTTGAGTGTATCTGGTGTGATGTGGACGTCCTTGATCCACTTGGACTTAAGTTTTGTACAGGGTGTTAATCATGGATCGAACTGCATTCTTCTACATGTTGCCCTCCAGTTGAACCAGCACCATTTGCTGAAAATGCTATCTTTTTTCCATTGGATGGTTTTGGCTCCTTTGTCAAAAATCAAGTGCTCATAGGTGTGTGGGTTCATTTCTGGGTCTTCAATTCTGTTCCATTGGTCTATCTGTCTGTCTCTGGACCAATACCATGCAGTTTTTATCACTATTGCTCTGTAATACTGCTTGAGTTCAGGGATAGTGATTCCCCCTGAAGTCCTTTTATTGTTGAGGATAGTTTTAGCTATCCTGAGTTTTTTGTTATTCCGGATGAATTTGCAAATTGTTCTGTCTAACTCTTTGAAGAATTGGATTGGTGTTTTGATGGGGATTGCATTGAATCTGTTGATCGCTTTTGGTAAAATGGCCATTTTTACTATATTAATCCTGGCAATCCATGAGCATGGGAGATCTTTCCATCTTCTGAGGTCTTCCTCAATTTCTTTCTTCAGAATCTTGAAGTTCTTATTGTACAAATCTTTTACTTGCTTGGTTAAAGTCGCACCGAGTTACTTTATATTATGTGGGTCTATTATGAAGGGTGTCGTTTCCCTAATTTCTTTCTCGGCCTGTTTCTCTTTTGTGTAGAGGAAGGCTACTGATTTATTTGACTTAATTTTATACCCAGCCACTTTGCTGAAGTTGTTTATCAGCTTTAGTAGTTCTCTGGTGCAACTTTTGGGATCACTTAAATATACTATCATATCATCTGCAAATAGTGATATTTTGACTTCTTCTTTTCCGATCTGTATCCCCTTGACCTCCTTTTGTTGTCTGATTGCTCTGGCTAGAACTTCAAGAACTATATTGAATAAGTAGGGAGAGAGTGGTCAGCCTTGTCTAGTCTCTGATTTTAGTGGGATTGCTTCAAGTTTCTCTCCATTTAGTTTAATGTTAGCAACTGGTTTGCTGTATATGGCTTTTACTATGTTTAGGTATGGGCCTTGAATTCCTATTCTTTCCAGGACTTTTACCATGAAGGGGTGTTGAATTTTGTCAAATGCTTTCTCAGCATCTAATGAAATGATCATGTGGTTTTGTTTTTTCAGTTTGTTTATATAATGGATCACGTTGATGGTTTTCCATATATTAAACCATCCATGCATGCCTGGGATGAAGCCTACTTGATCATGGTGGATGATTGTTTTGATGTGCTCTTGGATTCTGGTTGCCAGAATTTTATTGAGTATTTTTGCATCGATATTCATAAGGGAAATTGGCCTGAAGTTCTCTTCCTTTGTTGGGTCTTTGTGTGGTTTAGGTATAAGAGTAATTGTGGCTTCATAGAAGGAATTCGGTAGTGCTCCCTCTGTTTCAATTTTGTGGAATAGTTTGGATAATATTGGTATGAGGTCTTCTATGAAGGTCTTATAGAATTCTGCACTAAACCCATCTGGACCTGGGCTCTTTTTGGTTGGGAGACCTTTAATGACTGCTTCTATTTCCTTAGGAGTTATGGGGTTGTTTAACTGGTTTACTTGTTCCTGATTTAACTTCGGTACCTGGTATCTGTTTAGGAAATTGTCCATTTCCTGAAGATTTTCAAGTTTTGTTGAATATAGGCTTTTATAGTCAGATCTGATGATTTTTTTAATTTCCTCTGACTCTGTAGTTATGTCTCCCTTTTCATTTCTGATTTTGTTAATTTGGACACACTCTCTGTGTCCTCTCATTAGTCTGGCTAAGGGTTTATCTAGCTTGTTGATTTTCTCAAAGAACCAACTTTTGGTTCTGTTGATTCTTTCTATGGTCCTTTTTGTTTCTACTTGGTTGATTTCATCTCTGAGTTTGATTATTTCCTGCCTTCTACTCCTCCTGGGTGTATTTGCTCCTTTTTGTTCTAGAGCTTTTAGGTGTGCTGTCAAGCTGCTGACGTATGCTCTTTCCTGTTTCTTTCTGCAGGTACTCAGCACTATGAGTTTTCCTCTTAGCACAGCTTTCATTGTGTCCCATAAGTTTGGGTATGTTGTACCTTCATTTTCATTAAATTCTAAAAAGTCTTTAATTTCTTTCTTTATTTCTTCCTTGACCAGGTTATCGCTGAGTAGAGCATTGTTCATCTTCCCCGTATATGTGGGCGTTCTTCCCTTATTGTTATTGAAGACCAGTTTTAGGCCGTGGTGGTCTGATAGCATGCATGGGATTATTTCTATCTTTCCGTACCTGTTGAGGCCCATTTTTTGACTAATGATATGGTCAGTTTTGGAGAAAGTACCATGAGGAGCTGAGAAGAATGTATATCCTTTTGCTTTAGGATAGAATGTTCTATAAATATCTGTTAAGTCCATTTGGCTCATGACTTCTCTTAGTCTGTCTACGTCTCTGTTTAATTTCTGTTTCCATGATCTGTCCATTGATGACAGTGGGGTGTTGAAATCTCCTACTATTATTGTGTGAGGTGCAATGTGTGCTTTGAGCTTTAGTAAGGTTTCTTTTACGTACGTGGGTGCCCTTGTATTTGGGGCATAGATATTTAGGATTGAGAGTTCATCATGGTGGATTTTTCCTTTGATGAATATGAAGTGTCCTTCTTTATCTTTTTTGATGAATTTTAGTTGAAAATTGATTTTATTTGATATTAGAATGGCTACTCCAGCTTGCTTCTTCTGACCATTTGCTTGGAAAGTTGTTTTCCAGCCTTTCACTCTGAGGTAGTGTCTGTCTTTGTCTCTGAGGTGTGTTTCCTGTAGGTCCTCGTTGCGTATCCAGTTTGTTAATCTATGTCTTTTCATTGGGGAGTTGAGGCCATTGATGTTGAGAGATATTAAGGAATAGTGATTATTGCTTCCCGTTATATTCATATTTGGATGTGAGGTTATGTTTGTGTGCTTTCATTCTCTTTGTTTTGTTGCCAAGACGATTAGTTTCTTGCTTCTTCTAGGGTATAGCTTGCCTCCTTATGTTGCCTCCTTATTATCCTTTGTAGTGCTGGATTTGTAGAAAGATATTGTGTAAATTTGGTTTTGTCCTGGAATATCTTGGTTTCTCCATCTATGTTAATTGAGAGTTTTGCAGAATACAGTAACCTGGGCTGGCATTTGTGTTCTCTTAGGGTCTGTGTGACATCTGTCCAGGATCTTCTGGCTTTCATAGTCTCTGATGAAAAGTCTGGTGTGATTCTGATAGGTCTGCCTTTATATGTTACTTGACCTTTTTCCCTTACTGCTTTTAATATTCTTTCTTTATTTTGTGCGTTTGGTGTTTTGACTATTATGTGACGGGAGGTGTTATTTTCTGGTCCAATATATTTGGAGTTCTGCAGGCTTCTTGTATGTTTATGGGTATCTCTTTTTTTAGGTTAGGGAAGTTTTCTTCTATGATTTTGTTGAAGATATTTACTGGTCCTTTGAGCTGGGAGTCTTCACTCTCTTCTATACCTCTTATCCTTAGGTTTGATCTTCTCATTGAGTCCTGGATTTCCTGTCTGTTTTGGACCAGTAGCTTTTTCCGCTTTACATTATCTTTGACAGTTGAGTCAATGATTTCTATGGAATCTTCTGCTACTGAGATTCTCTCTTCCATGTCTTGTATTCTGTTGGAGAAGCTCGTATCTACAGCTCCTTGTCTCTTCTTTTGGTTTTCTATATCCAGGGTTATTTGTTCTTTCTTGATTGCTTCTATTTCCATTTTTAATTCCTTCAACTGTTTGATTGCGTTTTACTGGAATTCTTTCAGGGATTTTTGTGTCTCCTCTCTATGTGCTTCTACTCGTTTATTTATGTTTTCCTGGAATTCTTTCAGGGATTTTTGTGATTTCTCTGTAGGCTTCTACTTGTTTATTAATGTTTTCCTGTGTTCTCTAAGGGAGTTCTTTACGTCTTTCTTGAAGTCCTCCAGCATCATGATCAAATGTGATTTTAAATCTAGATCTTGCTTTTCTGGTGTGTTTGGATATTCCGTGTTTGCTTTGGTGGGAGAATTGGGCTGTGATGATGCCATGTAGTCTTGGTTTCTGTTGCTTGGGTTCCTGCGCTTGCCTCTCGCCATCAGATTATCTCTAGTGTTACTTTGTTCTGCTCTTTCTGACAGTGGCTAGACTGTCCTATAAGCCTGTGTGTCAGGAGTGCTGTTTTCCTGTTTTCCTGTAGACCTGTTTTCCTGTTTTCTTTCAGCCAGTTATGGGAACAGAGTGTTCTAGTTTCGGGCGTGTAGTTTTTCCTATCTACAGGTCTTCAGCTGTTCCTGTGGGCCTGTGTCTTGAGTTCACCAGGCAGGTCGCTTGCAGCAGACAAGTTGGTCTTACCTGTGGTCCCAAGGCTCAAGTTTGCTCGTGGGGTGCTGCCTACGAGCTCTCCGCGGCGGCAGCAACCAGGAAGATGTGCCAGTGCATCTGCTTTTATGTTGAGGTCCTTGATGCATTTGGACTTGAGCTTTGTGCAAGATGATATGGATCTATTTTTAATTCTTCTACATACAGACCACCAGATAGACCAGCATCATGTATTGCAGATTCTTTTTTTTTATTGCATGTTTTTGGTTTCTTTTCAAAGATTAAGTGTCCATAGGTGTGCGGGTTTAGTTATGTGTCTTCAATTCTATTCCCTTAATCCACCTCTCTGTTTGTATCACTATTGTTCTGTAATACAGCTTGAGATCTTCTGAGGTCACCCAGAAGATCTCTTATTGCTAAAAATTGTTTTGGCTATCCTAGGTTTTTGTTTGTTTATATGAACTTGAAAATTGCTCTTTTAATATATGTAAAGAATTGTGTTGGAATTTTGATGGGGATTGCATTGAATCTGTGGATTACTTTTGGTAAGATGGCCATTTTCACTATGTTAATCCTACCAATCCATGAGCATAGGAGTTCTTTCCACCTTCTGAGGTCTTCTTTGATTTCTTTCTTTAGGGATTTAAAGTTTGTGTAATACAGACTTTTCACTTGCTTGATAAGAGTTACACTAAGATATTTTTATACTATTTGTGGCTATTGTGAAGGGTACTGTTTCCCTAATTTCTTTCTCAGCCTGTTTATCATTTGTATAAAGGAAGGTTGTAGCAAGAAATAAAAATTATGAATCTCACACTACCACCGGCAGGGCACTGGCAGACAGACCAGCCTGTTCTCAGCTGGGCAGACTGGCCAACCTGTTTTTATCCTGATAGACTCTCTGACCTGGAGCTCTGAAATCTCTCCACCTGGCTCGCTAAGTTCTTATGGCAGGTTGTTGCCATGCTAGCCCCAGGCTTCCAAATTCTCATGGCTAGTTGGGGTGTACTTTTCACAAACCCATTCTTTGCCGCTGTAACCTTTCTCTCTGGAACCCAACCGAGTCACTGTATGAAGGAAAACACCACACAAACTTAGTTTAGGATCAACAGGTAACACAATAGCTGGGCGAAGTAACTAGCATCCTAATTTGTAATCTATTCTAAGATGCAAAATCTTGGATATCCGACACCTGAACCGGGGCCTTCGGCTACCTACATTTTGTCCTTTATCATCTCTCCTGTCTAAAAGACCTATATTTTCTCTTGATTCCCCTTTTCCTCCCTCCATCCCAGAAGTCTTACCTACTTGCCCAGTAATTGGCTCCTTGAAATCTTTGTTCATTAAGGGAAGGTTCTGCCCTAGAAGACTACTAATTTGTTTGAGCTAATTTTATATCCAGCCACCCGCTGAAGTTGTTTATTAGCTATAAGAGTTCTTTGGTAGAATTTGGGGGATCACTCATGTATACTGTCATATCATCTATAAATAGGGATACCTTGACTTTTTCTGTTCCAATTCGTATCCCCTTGATCTCCTTTTGTTGTCTAATGGCTCCAGCTAGGACTTTGAGTACTAAATTGAATAGCTAGGGAAAGAGTGATCCCACTTTTAAGTGCCATGAATTCCTGAGTTTTCCAGAACTTTTAACATGAAGGTGTTTGGGATTTTTGTCAAAGGCTTTTTCTGTATCTAGTGAGATAATCATGTGACTTTTTTCTTTGAGTTTGTTTGTATAGTGAATTACATTGATGAATTTTCATATATTGAACCATCCCTACATCCCAAGGATGAAGCATACTTGCTGTGGTGAACAATGTTTGGATGTGTTCTTGGATTCATTTTGTGATAATTTTGTTGAGTATTTTGCACCAATATTCTTTTTTTTTATTAACTTGAGTATTTCTTATATACATTTCGAGTGTTATTCCCTTTCCCGGTATCCGGGCAAACATCCCCTTCCCCCCTCCCCTTCCTTATGGGTGTTCCCCTCCCAACCCTCCCCCCATTGCTGCCCTCCCCCCATCAGTCTAGTTCACTGGGGGTTCAGTCTTAGCAGGACCCAGGGCTTCCCCTTCCACTGTGCACCAATATTCTTAAGTGTAATTGGTCTGAAGTTATCTTTCATTTGTTGGGTCTTTATGTGCTTTAGGTATCAGAGAAAATGTGGTTTCATAGAATGCATTAGGTAATGTTCTTTCTGTTTCTATTTTGTGGAATAGTTTGAGGCGTGTTGGTATTAGGTCTTCTTTGAGGTCTGATAGAATTCTGCTCTAAAGCCATCTGGTCCTGGGCTTTTTTCCTTTTTTCTTTTTTTCTTTGGGGGGGGGTGGTGGGTGGGGTAGGAGGTTTTAAATGACTGCTTCCATTTCCTTAGGGTTTATGGGATGAGTTAGATAGTTTATCTGATCTTGATTTAACTTTGGTACAAGGTATCTGTCTAGAAAATCATCAATTTCATCTAGATTTTCCAGTTTTGTTAAGTATAGGCTTTTGTAGTCAGATCCGACGTGGTTTTTTTTTCTAATTTCCTCAGTTTCTGTTGCTATGTCTCCCTTTTCATTTCTCATTTTGTTAATTTGGATACTGTCTCTATACCTTTTAGTTAGTTTGGCTAAGATTTATTTATCTTGTTGATCTTCTCAAAGAACCAGCTCTCAGTTTTGTTGATTTTTATATTGTTCCCTTTGTTTCTAATTGGTTGATTTTAGCCTTGAGTTCAACTATTTTTTTGCCATCTACTCCTCTTGGCTGTGTTTGCTTCTTTTTATTCCAAAGCTTCCAGGCATACTGTTAAGTTGTTAGTATAGGAACTCTCCAATTTCTTTATGAGGCCATTTAATGCTCTGAATTTTCCTCTTAACACTGCTTTCATTGTGTTCCATAAGTATGGGTGTGCTGAATTTTCATTTTCATTGAATTCTAGAAAGTCTTTAATTTCTTTATTTCTTCCCTGACAAAGTTATTATTGAGTAGAGAGTTGTTCAGTTTTCATGAGTATGAGGGATTTATGATGGTTTTGTTATTTAAGTCCAGCCTTAGTCTGTGGCAATCTGATAGAATGCAAGGAATTATTTCAATCTTCTTTTATCTGATAAATCTTGCTTTGTATCCAATCATATGGTCAATTTTGGAGAAGGTTCCATACAGTGCCCAGAAAGTATATTCTTTTGTTTTGAGATGAAATGTTCTGTAGTTATCTGTTAAATACCCTTGGTTTATAACTTCTGTTAGTTTCACTGTGTCTCTGTTTAGTTTCCATTTCAATGACCTGTCCATTGATGAGAGTAGGGTGTTGAAGTTTTTCCCATATTATTATGTGAGATTCAATGTGCGATTTGAGCTTTAGTAAAATTTCTTTTATGAATATGGGTGGGTTATAGATTTTCAGATTTGAGACTTCATCTTGGTGGATTTTTCCTTTAATGAGTATAAAGTGTCTCTTTTGATTATATTTGGTTGACATTCTATTTTATTGGTGTTAGAATGTCATCTCCAGCTTGTTTCTTGGACCATTTGCCAACTCTTTTCTCTGAGGTAGTATCCGTCTTTGTTGCTAAGGTGTGTTTCTTGTATGTAGCAGAATAATGGATCCTGTTTATTCATCCAGTCTGTTAATCTGTGTCTTTTTATTGGGCAATTGAGCCCATTGATGTTGACAGATATTAATAGCCAATAATTGTTAGTTCCTGTTATTTTGTTGTTAGAGGTGGCATTATGTGTGATTGATTCTCTTCTTTTGGGTTTGTTGTGAGATGATCAATTTCTTGTTTTTTCTTGGGTATAGTTACCCTCATTGTGTTGGAGTTTTCTTCTAGTGTTTTCTGTAGGGCTGGATTAGTGGAAATATAGTATTTAAATTTGGGTTTGTCATAGAACATCTCAGTTTCTCTATCTATAGTGATTGAGAGTTTTGCTGGATGTGGTAGTCTGGGCTGGCATCTGTGGTCTCATAGTGTCTGCATGACATCTGTCCAAGTTCATGTGACTTTCAGAGCCTCTGTCGAGAAATCAGGTATAATTCTGATAGGTCTGCCTTGATATGTTACTTGACCTTTCCCCCTTACAGCATTGAATACACTTTCTTTGTTCTTACATTTAATGTTTTGATATCATATGGTGAAAGACCCCCAGAGTGGGGAGACCCTCACTCAAGTCTCAGGATGATGCGACCCCCCCCCCAAGAACTCACATAAGACTGTCCTTGCTGTAATTTACACAAGGTTTATTGATAGGAACCAGTGCATTGGGGTTGAGACTTGTATCCCACACAGGGGCAGAGGAGTTCGACCATGAGTAGCTGGGAGAAGAGGTATTTAAAGGAAGAAACCACAAAAACCACCACCTAAGGGGGTAGGGATGGCGTCATCAGAAAATATCGAGAATACCGGTGAAAAATTATAAGGAGAAACTCCCTGTTTCTCAAGATTGTTTAACTTTATGGTCTGCCAGTTCCTGGGAGAAGCTTCCTGTTTCTCAAGATTCTTTAAGATTTTAATCTAACTTTATGGTCAGTTAGTTCCTGGGAGAGAGTTGCCAAACTGGCTGGTGTAATTGCAGTTCCGGGGGCCCGACCAGTTTCTTTCTTCTGCTCTAAACTTTTGTCTAGGGGGGCAACCTTAAAACTTCTACCTTTCAATGGTAGGAGGATTTTCTTTTCTGGTCCAAACTATTTGGTGTTTTGTAGGTTTCTTGAATGTTTATGTCCATCTCTTTCTTTAGGTTAGAAAAGTTTTCTTCTGTGATTTTGTTGAGGGTGTTTACTGGCCCTTCTAAGTGGGAATATTTACCTTTTTCTATTCATATTATTCTTAGGTTTGGTCTTTTCATTGTGTCCCAAATTTCCTGGATGTTTTGGGTTAGGAACTTTTTACACTTTGTACTTTCTTTTTTTTTTTTTTTTTTTTTTTTTCGTCCTATCCCCTCCCCCTCTTCCCACTTTGTACTTTCTTTAACTGGTGTATCAATAACTTCTATGGTATCTTCTACACTTTAGTTTCTCTTTTTCATCTCTTGTATTTTGTTGTGATGCTTGTATCTATAGTTCCCTGTTCGCTTTCCTAGTTTTTCCATCTCCAGATTTGCCTCCGTTTGTGATTTCTTTATAGTTTCTATTTCAATTTTTGGGCCATGGACCATTTTGTTCAATTCCTTCACCTATCTGATTGTATTACCCTTTATTTCTTTAAGGTATTTTTTGTTTGTTTGTTTGGTTGGTTGGTTTTGGGTTTTGGGTCTTTTTTTCCCTCTTTAAGGGCTTCTGCCTATTTGCCTATGTTTTTCTGTATCTTTTTAAGGGAGATATTTATATCCTCTTTAAAGGACTCTATGATTTTCATGTGATGGCATTTTAGGTCAGACTCTTTTGCTCTTTAAGTGTGTTAGGGTATCCAGGGCTTGCTGTGGTGGGAGTACTGGGTTTTGATAGTGTCCAATTACATTTGTTTCTTTCTGTTGCTTATGTTATTGTGCTTGCCTCTCACCATCTGGTTATCTCTGCTGCTAACTGGACTGAGTATCTTGGATTGGAGCATGCCTACTTAAAGGCAGGTAGAGCTGTGTGGCCTGGTTTATAGCAGGCTTCCCGGGAGGCAAGCAATGCTGTCTCTGGCTAGAGCAGTCTCTGACCCTGGTTAGAGCAGTCCTCCTGTGTCCCTAGTTATGGCAGATGCTCTGGGAGACAAGCAGGCTGTGGGGGCAGGGAGCAGGTACAATTTGCCATGAGTATAGGTGGAGGTGCAAAACAGAAGTAAAATGGAGTTCCTGCAGATTGACATAGATCCCACATCTGCTGGGCTCTGTAGGGTTCCTAGCTGGCATGGGTATTAGGCCAATACCTCACCTGTGTCTCTTGTTAAGCCAGACCTCCTGGGAGACAGGCAGGATGTGAGATCAGGAGAAGGGTTTTTAAGCCAGACCTCCTGGAAGACAGGCAGGATGTGAGGTCAGAAGGAGGGTTACAGGGGGCAGCACAGGTGGAGGTACAGACTGGAAGGGCAATGGGGTTATTTATTTTTATTTTTAACTTTACATATATGTGGGAGATGGAGGGTGAGTAAATCTGTACCCAGGAGTATAATGCCCACAGAGGCCAGAAGATGATATCAAATCCCCTAAGGCTGGAATTACAGGCAGTTGTGAGGTACTTGAAATGGGTCCTGGGAGTCAAACTCAGTTCCTCTTTTGCTGAGCCTTCTCTCCAACCAAGGAATTTACTTCTTATTTAACTCCAATACACACAACTGTGTCCCCATCCACCACATGTTGAATGTCTTCACAGCATTCAACAACTGCTGTTCTGTCCCCCACTTCAACCAAATCTTTTCCTTTATCTTCTTCATAGGACTGAGCACAGGCAGCATTTATCTTCTCTGACATTTCACTTTACTGTGTTGCTATAAATGACAGAATCCCACTCCTTCTAATAGTTGATTAATATTCCTTTCTGGGTATACACCACATTTATGTTATTCATTTATCAGTGGGTATCTAAGTTGACTCCATATCTTGGCTATTGTAAATAGTTCTGTAGTGAACATTGGACTTTGTATATCTCTTCAACAGACTGATTTCCTTTCATATATATATATATATATATATATATATATATATATCCATTATGAAATTTCTGCATCATATAGCTCTATTTCAAGTTTTTTGAGGAACCTGTTATACTGTTTTCTCTGATGGTGGCACCAATTTACATTGCTATCTACAGTGTATCCTCATGGACATTTGTGTTTTGTCTTAAGGGGGAAAGAAATCATTCAAATTGGGATGATCTGATACCATTGTTGGTTTTATTTGCATTTCCCTGGAGATTTGTGACATTTAGCATTTTTATATACTTGTCGGCCATTTGTGTGCCATCTGCTCATTGTAGACCATTTGCTCATCTCTCCATGTTTATTTTGTTATGCATCCTTGCCTTGCCTGGAACTAACTATGAAGTCCAGGCTGGCCTTGTACTTGGGGCAACTTTACTTGTGCCTTCTGATTGCTAGGATGACAGATGTGTACCACCAAGCCCAGCTCTTTGATCATTTTGAGTGTGGATTATTTGGATTAATTTTGCTGTTGAGTTGTTTGAGTTGATTATGCATTCTGAATAGTGCATGCATTCTGAATAATAATAATGCAACCTTAACCTTTTTCAGAAGAAAAGTTTGCAAATATGTTTTTCCATTCTTCGGGTTGCCTTTTTCCTCTGCTGATTGTTTCCTTGACTGAAGAGAAGTTTCCTGCTTAAATGTCATCCCATTTTCAGTTGTGCTTTTGGGTTCCTATACAAAAGAATCTTCCCTAGGATCAACACCTAAAATACTTTCCCTATGATTTCTTCAGGTTGCTTTTATGGTTGGAGAACATCTAAGTCTTTGATCAATCTATTCAGATTGATTTCTACAAATTGTGAGAGATATAGGTCCAGTGTAATTGTTCTTCATATCAACATCCAGTTTTCCCAGCACCATTTGTGAAAGGCAGTCTACTTCATTCAGTGTATAGTTTTGGTGCCTGGTTCATACGGATTGTCAGAATTTAGAATTATCTAGAAGATACACCTTTGGGCATGTCTATTTGTAGGAAATTTCTAGATTGGGAATTGAAGTAGGAAGAACCATCCTGCATCTTGTTGCCTTCCTATAATGAAGAAAAGCAGAAAGCTGAACATCAGCATTGACCAATCTCAGATTCCTTGCTGAGGATGGTGACCAGCTGCCTCATGTTCCTACTCCTGTGCCTTCTCTGTCCTGATGAACTGGGCCTGCAAACTGTGAGACAAAATAAACCCCTCATTCCTTAATTAGCTTGTGTCGGTTATTTTGTAACAGCAGCAGCATCAGCAATAACAACAACAAAACAAAACCTAAAAACTAAAATCGTCTGTGGTAAAGATTAGTTTGCTATAAACATTTGGGTTTGTTTCTGTGCTCTCCTTTCTATTCTGTTTCCTTGGCATGTGGTGGTTGCCAGGCTTATTTGGTTACGATTGTTCCCTACTCTCCAGTTAGGCAGGGCGATGCTGCTAGTGTTATCTTTGCTGCTCAAGAGTGTTTGGGCTACTAGATGCCTAGAACAAATGAAACTCAAGACGGATGATCAAAATGTGAATGCTTCACTCCTTCTTTAAAAGGGGAACAAGAATACCCTTGGCAGGGAAGAGAGAGGCAAAGATTAAAACAGAGACTGAAGGAACACCCATTCAGAGCCTGCCCCACATGTGGCCCATACATATACAGCCACCCAATTAGACAAGATGGATGAAGCAAAGAAGTGCAGACCGACAGGAGCCGGATGTAGATCGCTCCCGAGAGACACAGCCAGAATAGAGCAAATACAGAGGCGAATGCCAGCAGCAAACCACTGAACTGAGAATAGGTCCCCCGTTGAAGGAATCAGAGAAAGAACTGGAAGAGCTTGAAGGGGCTCGAGACCCCTTTTGTACAACAATGCCAAGCAACCAGAGCTTCCAGGGACTAAGCCACTACCTAAAGACTATACATGGACTGACCCTGGACTCTGACCTCATAGGTAGCAATGAATATCCTAGTAAGAGCACCAGGGAAGGGGAAGCCCTGGGTCCTGCTAAGACTGAACCCCCAGTGAACTAGACTGGTGGGGGGAGGGCGGCAATGGGGGGAGGGTTGGGAGGGGAACACCCATAAGGAAGGGGAGGGGGGAGGGGGATGTTTGCCCGGATACCGGGAAAGGGAATAACACTCGAAATGTATATAAGAAATACTCAAGTTAATAAAAAAAAATAAAATGAAAAAAAAAAGAGTGTTTGGGCTATTCAGAGAGGGCCTCTGATTATTAACTCGACTTCCCAGATACGTGATTCATGAGCTTCTGGCTACTGAAAAAACAAAACAAACAAACAAACAAAAACTAGCACTGTGTTTGCATTAGCCTTTGTAGTACTGGTTAGCTTGAGTCAGTAAGTTAAAGTTACTCATCCCCAAGTAGAACAAAACATTGAGGATGAGCATGAGGTTGTCCAGGCCATGAACCAAGGCCTATAGCAAGGAACCCCTATCAAGGGTGAATGTTGTAGATGGGAGGTTTAGTCTGTTAACCCTAGCACTTCCTAGCTAGGTCCTGTATAATCACAAGCTTTAAACCTAACACAATTGCCCTTTGGCATGGTAATTCTTCCAATACTTAAAGTTTTCTTACTTTTCTTTTTACCTTACCTCACTCACCAAGTTTTCTTTCTATCAGACATCCAGATACAATGAGAAGTAGCAAAGCTGATTATAGATCCCAGCCCCAAATCGAGCAGAAGACCCCACACTTATATATTTGCTGTGTTTCTCTTTGAGTCTATCTTTAAGAGAAAAGGCTGTATCTGCTAGAGACAACATTTTTAGCAATTTAATAGACTCATTTAGAAGTGTACATTTTCCAAGGGGGCCACCCATGCATTCTATTAACTGTGCCTCCTTGTGACATTATCACAAAGGCTTCAAACCTTGGGGACTGAGACACCTTTTAACACTATGTTTAGTAAACGTTAAACCCTTGGTTGGTGATCTGAGTTCTCCCTCAGTGTGGCTCAGGCCATCGGGGTGGGGGGATATTTCAGTCATTTGAATGTCAGTTGAAGAGCACGCTCGTCACTGTGGCATATCATCAGAGCCTCAGGTCATTTCCACTGGTGGTTGTTTTACTTCACAGCCCAGAGCCTTCCCTGAGCTGCTGTCATTCTGACCCTGAGGCTGCCCTTCACAGCCTCCTGACTCCACTCCCAACATCCTCTTTCAAGCTGACACAGAGCAAAGGCTGACCTTGTCTCATCGAGCACTTATCCACACAGACCCAATTAATCTTTGGTTGCCAGTCAATCTCCCACACTGCCCTCCTTGAATACTGTAGAATTTCACAGTGGGAAGGCTTTTGGCTTCATTTGTTTCGATCTGAGGGGAGCCATGCCTGAACATAGACAGCTGCCCTGTGGAATGATGTGAGGACCTCAGAGGACCACAGGTGTCTTCTTGTCAGTGCCAGAGTGTCGGGACTCACCCCTAGTCATTTCCGATGCTGCTGGAAGCTTCTTTCTTTCTAAGAATAAAGGCTTTAATAGGATAAGTAATTAACCAATCGCCTCTAACAAGGAGGCAATGCTCTTATATACAAAGATAGAGTGAAGGGACAGAAAGAATCCTGAGTTCCAAGATATTTGAGGTTATTTGGTACCTCCAAATATCCCCAAGTAAGAGAACAAGGTAACCATGGAGTCAATTAACCTGGGCTGATTCACAATGATTAGATTATGTGTCCTACACACAGTATGCAAAGGGTTTGCAACGGTTCCTACCTGCTACATAGGTGTGTTATAACGAAGGCAAGTATTAGTCACGGCCTGTATTAGGCAGCATTCTCTAGAAGAACTTAGCCAATAATTATAAATAGATAAAATCAATTGACTGGATAGTCCAACAATGGCTTCCTACATGCGGAAGAGGCAAAGAACACAGGAGCTGAACACAGTGCAAGAGTCCAAGAAGCTCTGTCTGAAGCTGAAGACATGGACGTTCCCTGAGAATTTTTGTTGTGATTCCATGCGTGAAGGTTGAAAAGGCTGCAGTCTGTTCTTTTGTCAGGTGTTAGGAGTCACTATAGGCTGCTAAGGATAGATGGAATGTCATCTGCAGGACAGACACCCTTTTCTATTTTTATTCTACCTGGGCCTCCAACCTGAGGCATGGTGCGACCCATATCTTGGATGGGTCTTTCCCCCTCTGCTACTGTCATAACACCCTCTCTGGAAAAACCTTCACAGACACCCAGAAGGGTGCTTTACTTACCTTAGAGGTGTCTATCAATTCATAAGTTGCCAATTATACTTATTCGTTACATTATAGTGTGACTTTGGCCACACTCAGCTGTACAGAGGCACACAGAAACAGAATTCAGGAAGAGTTATAGAGTGATACTCAACTTCCACTGTAAGTATTCAAGTTTTATCTAGATCTAGATCCCTTCGGATGGGAGAATCCCCTGCCAGAGGCAGATTGTCCAAGGCACTGGGCTAATTTATCATTTATCCAGATTTATCCAGTTGACAGCAATAATGGATCGATCTGGGTGTGGGAAGATTCTCCCCCAAGAGAAGAAAAGGACATGAGGAGCATGGGATCTGATAAGGAAGAGGGCATAGCCATAGAGCAAGGAAAGTCGTTTTCTAGTATAGCTTCTGGCTCAAGTAACAGCATCCCATATCACCATTCCTGTGGCTTATGGACCTACGATACTTGCTCAGGATCCTTGGGTCTGGTGGCAAGTAGAACAATGTCCCTGTTCTATACAGATGTCCAAGTTGTAATCCTCTGGACCCATGGATATGGGTTGTTAGATGTTAAAGGAAAATTATGCTTGCAGTTGGAATGACGCCAACTAATCAGCCCACCTTGAGATATTCGGGATGATTCCGGACTATCTAGGAGGGCCAGATGTAAGTACTAAGATTTTTTTTTAAGGAATATTTTTCCTTTACTCTTTGAGAATTTCACGTGTTTGTATAATGTATCTTGACTATATCTGTTGAGGTTTGGTCTGTTGCTACATATTGTAATGCTAAATTCTGGGCCCCAAGGTCTAATTTGGTTCATAAAGATGCCTACAGACTATAGTTGGGCAGAATAGAGGTAGGCAGGGCTTCAGTTCCCAGGCTTAGGGTTATGTGAGAGGGAAGAGAGGAAGACAAAAGATGCCGTGGGGTAGTGGATCATGAACGCATAGCCACAAGGGCCACCCAGAAGGAGTAGGAGAGGCCCAGGTGGAACATGGCAAGTGATGTCTTGGGGTTGTTGAAAGTAAAGCAAAATAATATATAGGGTTGATATCTGCCCAGCTCTAGTGCTTTCAAGGCTTATAATAAATATAAAAGCTTGCGTCTTTTACTTAGGAACTAAAGTGGGTTAGAAACCCTCAAATAATATTTACCTAAACACATATCTACTCCCAACTCCTTCCCACTTTCTCCAGATAGGCCCAACACATGCCTTCCCACCTCCATGTCCTCTTTGTTTAAACATTGTTTAGATTTATTTAATTTTAAGTACATGTATATTTGACTGCATGCATGGTTGTGTACCACATCCGTGCAGTGCTTGTGGAGGGCAGAGGAGGGTATCTGATTCCCTGGGTATCTGATTCCCTGGAGGTAGAGTGACAGAGAGGCACGAGCTATTTTATTTTGTGTGCTCTGGGGCCCAAACCCAGGTCCTCTGCAAGAGCAACAAGTTCTGTTATCCATGGAGAGCTATCTCTATTCTTGTCCTTTTCTTTTCGACAATTAACATATTTGGAAGTAAAAGAAGGAAGCAATGGAGGAAGTCAAAGGGTGATATAGGAGGCAGTAAATCACTCTCTGAGGCTGTGAAGAAGCAGGAAAGGGCTAACACTGAAGGAACGTGGGCCTCCTCTAAGAGCTGGCAAAGATAAGGAGACAGAGTCTCCCCTAAAGCGTAGAGAAGGAATGTAGCTCCGTAAATACCTTGATTTCAGTCTGGGAAGAACCGTGTTGGGCTTTTAACCCATAGAACCTAAAGCATTTGCATTGTTCTATGCTCCAAGGTTTATGACAACTTGTTGCAGCACTTATGAAATTTCCATAGAAGGGATTGAGAAGAAATGCTTCGCACAGGAGAATTTGTCCAAGACCGTGAGCTAATTTTAAAACCCTCAAGGAGAAGAGCTTTTTCAAATCACACCAACACCTAAAAGCTTTCGCAGCTCCATTTTCCCCCTGGCATGCAGAGTTTGCTCCAGGATGCCTTGACCACAGGCAGTCAAAAGTTGTAAGTCAGTCAATGGTGGGACTAATAGCTGAGAGCAGCCATGATGGGAAGTTAAGAAGGAACTTACCAGAGAACTTTTCCAACTAGTGCTTCAAAAGAAATAACCACTAAGGGTGTTGTTAAGGATCTGACTAGGCAGGTTTAGAAAAAGTGGGGGTGGGGGTGAGGCACAGACAAAGTGTGTTCTGTACCTCAAGTTTACCTTTATTGTTCCGAAGAATAGCAGGGATCTAGGAGACTGTCATCGTAAGGCACAATGCGTCGAGTTAAAGATGGAGTGGCAGTATTAATGGAATTGCCTTGCTTTAGTGGGTTTAAGGCAAATCCTTAACATTATTTTCCTGCCGTTTTCTAAATTAAATTTATAAGAAATATTATGTATCCCGCTGTGCAAAGTGAAAGCCACATTCTTGTAAAGGGCTTATAATCATATTAAAAAGCTGGAGGGTGAAGTTTGTTCATGCCATCAAAGTCACAAAGTGAAAAATAGAGTCTTATATTGTGCATTTTCTAATGGTAATACCTTTTGGGATATATAACACCACAAAGTGCTTTTCTGATATTGTTTCGTTAATCCTCGGAACATCCCTGGTGGGGAGGTGTATTTTTATCTCCACTTTGCATATGGGAAAACTGAGGCCCAGCTAGCGTCAGCCATTTGCCATGGCCTGCCAGTGGGCTGCAAGCACAGCTTGGGCTGATGCTCTGAGATCTCACCCTGGAGACCATTCCCAACACTCATCCGACAGCAGTCGTCTCTCTAATCTACCTTTCTGCAGTGACCGAAATAGCTCCAGGAGGACTTCAGCATCTCTCAAATTTGATCTTCAAGTTCCTCAAGAAGAAAAAGTACTATAAATAGATTTTCTGTTAATTCCACTACATGTGCTTAAAATACTTATGAGCAGTTCGTGGGCTGGGGAGGAGTGCTGATGTGCTGGGCTCTGAGATGAGACATTTTGTGAAGTGAGGGGACATGTGGTTGTTCTGGGAAAGCCATGAAACAGCTAGGAGAACTACAGTAGGTCTGCAACCCAGTAAATTGGAAGCTGCCCACTGGAGCCTGCCTGCTAACAACCACACCTTTGCTCTTGGACCAGGAAATACCCAGCCAGTTCTTCCAGATGTTCCTTTTCTGGGCACTGAGGAAGACCTTTCTGGAACATTTCTACGAAGATCTTACCCTTTTCATATATATGTTTTAACTAGTAAGGTATGCACCAGCCTTAGCATCTTCATGAAAACTCTTCAGAACTATATATAGTATTTAGCACCCCATATGTCAAGGAGAAGTAGGAGGACCAAATGGTCCCTGCATGTTGATAGGTTTTGTGTTTCTGAGTGACACAGAACACACAGACTTGAGCACTGAGCAAGATCAGAAGTGGCATCACTTGCACATAGAGCGCCTGCAAACATGAGTCTAACATCCATGCTCTTTTCATGATTTTATCCAGGAAATCATCTAGCCCTTTTGTACACACAAGGAAAGGTCATTTTCTCAAGGTCACACAATCATAAACTTGGCATGGCCAGGATTCAGTTCAGTGCTTGGGATTCAAACCTGTTAGCCACCACACTATGTCCCCTACAATACTCTGAGGTAGGTGAGCTAGCTTGTTTTGGACCATACCAATTCTGTTGATCAGAAATGATTCTTTCAGTGTTGACCACTATTGCTTGTTGCCTTATCACTGTGGTGCTTACATCCTATATGATAATCATACACGTACTTTAAGATTTCTTGCCTATTGTCAAGCCTCAGGAAAAGGACTAAAGGCTTTGCTTTTAGTTCTTTCTAGGACTCTTTATTTAAAACAAATGACTGGGGAAACAGCTCAAAGGGCAAATAACTTGCCAGCCACACGGGCTTGAAAGCCTGAGTGTGGATCCCATAGCTCACATGAAACTCTGTAAAATCAACATTCCTATTTTGGTGTGAGAGTTAGAAACGAAGAGTCTGAAAAACCCCAGAACAAGCTAGTCTGGTTTATTCAACTGAAAATAAAAAACACGTTTTCAAACAAAGTACAAAGTAAGGACAGATACACAAGAGTATCCTCTGACTTCCGCGTGTGGGCTGTGGCAGATGCATGCCTGCACACACACACACACACACACACACACACACACACACACACACACACACAGGCATGCACACATACACACACAAATAGACATGCATACATGCACATAGGCATGAGCTCCATTCAAACCATGTACACTGTGCACATACTCCAAAGACTTATTTAGGCAGACAATTTTTTTATTATTATTGTTTTTCCCTTGTTTTCAGTTGTGTCATTGATGGGTTGGAACTGTTCCATTGTTGGCTATTCTGTGTATATGATGTCATCAGCTGACTACAAAGAAGCTAATCTTAAAGAAAAGTTTCTAAAACAAAGCACTGCCCTAGGAACCATGGGGTGAAACAGACCTTTCACACCACAGAACTGTAGGGTAGATCAAGGGGACTTGGGGCTACAGTTCAGTGACAGACTACTTGCTTGACATGCCAGACCAGGGATCATCCATCTGCAGATCCCATAGAAAATAATGCAAAACCAAGAAGGCAAGACTCTCATTGTTCCTTTAAGAATAGGATATTTTCTGTGTTTTACCTTTTGCTTTATCAGTAATAGTCTGTCTTGTCCCTGGATGGAGAGAATGCCATCCAGGCTAATCTTATCTTGAGATACTTAATTATATCTGCAAAGAGGTTTCTAATGAAGAGCACATCCACACGTTTCTGGTTCTAGATGACAGGCCTATCTTTTCCTGATTCAACCCATGACATCATCTTCACAAGCATCCCTGAAAAATAGCTTGTGTTCACAGCTCAACTATGTAATGACTGGTAGCTTTTTTCCATTGAAAAACAAGTCAGTTCATTTTGCTAAACTCTAGTTTCACAATGCCTGCTATTACATGAGACCTACTAAGGATCTCTATCTCAAACAAGGAAGAAGGCAAAGGCAGACTTTCCCTCCTGGGTCCTACTTCTACCTGTGGAGGTGAAAGTGAGTGCTCTCTCAATATGACTAAGGAATAGATCTGAGCTGAAAATGTTAACTCTCAGAGAGACTTCACGTCACTCTAATCCATGCTTACCTTATGCAGGGTACAGAAGGAAGTGGTACAGAGGATTCTGGGTAAGGTGAGCGGACAGATGTGACAGGAGAAAAAGACACTAATGATGGTCAGTGTTCTGAAAAAGAGCCATAATATGAAGTAGATGATCAAGTCTACTACAAAGTAATCGACAAAGGATTAACAAAACACACATGAGTTAGATAAGAGAGGATATACTCTGTATTTCTGCCAATCATACATTGCCTAAATTGAATGTGAGTTTGAACATGTTCTTTCAGAGTCAGAGCTGTATTAAGGTAGCTTCCCCCCCCCCCACATTCCTGGTATGTCTTTAGGTCCCCTCCTAACTTGGTCCTAAGCAGATACCAGTCACATGAGTCACATGTTAAGTTCCCGAGACCAACCTGAATTCTGCTTCAAGTCCTTCCTATAACAATCTTGCAGCCTGGGATATTCCCATCCCAACATTTGACTCTTTGTTTCCACCATAGTCTCCAGGGCTCTCTTGAGTCTGCCATTTAAATTACTGTCACAAGCACTTAGACATTTGCTTCACATCTCTTATTTCAATTTACAACCATAAAGGCACATGTCTGATTATTTTTTGATGTGTACCTTTGCTCTTGGATTGTAACCTTCACTAGAGCCATCGTTTTCCTCAACATCCACAGAATACTTCACAGTGCGTGAAAAATATATGTATGTATAACAGAGATACTTAGAGGGCAAACGATTCTGTGGGGATTGAATGAGCAAATGGATAGACGCTTTCCTGAGGAAGGTTGTGACTGAGGAGAATTTTGAGGAAATGTTTATCATGAGATAGGCAAATACGTTCCAGAGGAGTGACGAATGTTCAAATGTCAAGCTATGGAAACCAATGAATACAGTTTGGTTTTGATATGAGTAACATGTCTAGGGAAGGTGTTGGCAAACTTTCTCTGTAACTGGCTGGTTTGTAGATACCCCAGTCCACTAAAACATGTCACAATTACTGGACTCAACAGGTGTACTGCATAAACCCCAGATAATATGTAAATAAGTGCACATCAGTGAGTGCCAGTGAGATCTTATCTACGGGAACATGTGCTGCGATGGGTTGTAGTTTGCTGACCCCTCGTCAGGAACATTAGAAGCTCTAGAAGTCAGTGGAGCACCCTCATTCCTGAGCAGGTAAGACAATGATTTACTACACAGGCAGGCAAGCATTAGGGCAAAGAAAGTATCGGTGAAAGTGGAGGCTTTAGTGTGCTAAATCTGGAAGGAGCCTCTGACGAACTAAATGAAGAGGCAGGGGAGGCACAGAGCATCTCCTGCAACCTAAGCAAGAGATGATGAGAGAAAATCTGGGCTGCACGGAGAGAGTGGATATAGATGCAGGGTGTGGGTATGTGAGTGGAGGGAGGGAAGATGTGGTACCCCAGGGCAATCTAAAAGATGGCTTTCTTATAGAAACAGAGTCAAGCTGGGGGAAGGGAGTTAAGTGATATCTAGACAGCCGAAAAGCACAGGAGACCAACGGGGGCAGTTCTAAAAAACCACTCCCAAGCAAATCCATCTCTAGAGAGCAAACAAAGCAATGATCTTTTCATTTGAAACTATAAAGATCATAATATATTCAAACATTGTTATATATACATATACATATACACACACATACACACACACACATATATATATACATATATATATATATCATGCAATAAAATTAGTAACTGAGCATGGTCCTAGGGTCAGCTGTAGTCCCTTTTCTTCAAGATCCTAAACCCCAATGAGAACATAACACAGAAAACATTGTTTTGTTTGCTTGCTTCTCCTAGGCAGCCTCATGTGCTTCAAATGACCTCGAAGAATTCAATAATCTGTTCATTTGCTAGAGACTCTCCCTGAGACTCCACTGATGGGTGATTTAATCAGAGCAGCCAGACCAGTGCAGCGGCATTTCTTGTGTTTGCTTAAATGTCCTAATGCCAAAACACATTATCAGGATGGAAGGTCTTTATTCCATTGGTCACAATGGTCATGGTTAACAGTACCCTCTTGGCATATGGCAGGAAAAGAACTAGGGCGTATGGTTCACTAACTCTGGTCCGTCGTTCAGTCAAAGCCTCCCAATTGTTTGTCATCTTCTACATGGGACTCTTGCATTCCAGGAAGTGGGTCACAGGGCTAGAGAGATTCCTCAGTGATAGAGGGCTTCTATAGCATGCATGGTCCTTAGTTCAGTCTCTATATCAGAAAAACAAAAACAAAAACAAAGGGTAACAGAAAAAAATGTGAAATGGATGCTCTTAAAAGTTTTGAGTTCTCCTTGGTCCTCAGGAAGATCTACAAAGAGGGTTAGCCAGCAGAATATGGTTGAGTTCATCAGGTTTTCTATTTCCTGCCTTGAGTCAAAGCCATCAGTCTTGACCACAGATACCCCTGGTTCAGCCAGCAGAGGACTTAGCCAAAGAGAGCGATGATCCCAAACTACTGTTCCTGGAAGAGACCCAATTTGTTCTCACTTGCTGATTTTCTGTATTTCTTCCAGGTGCTCTTGAATTTAAACTACTGTTTATTATTTTCTGTGGAATCTCTTTGTGGAAAGATTTAGCATTTTTTTGCATTCCTTTGGAGGAGAAATGAAAACTTCACTGGCATCTTTGGGGACTTTACAATCAGGGAGTAGAAAATTGTATTTCAAAGCTGAAGCTAATGAGATCATCCTGTAATGGATGGGATGTTAAGGCTCTGTGTCTGTGGAAGAGACAGGCAATTTGCCTGCTGCCGTTCTCTGTCACCAGAAAAATTTCAACTTTACAATCTGACAAGGAAAGTTTGCGGCCTAGAACATATCATATCTGAAGGCAAAAGCAGCTTACCCACACAGGTGACATGCATCTGAGTTTCACCAAGTCCTCTCTCTTCAGGATAATAAGTCTATTGTTTCTTTCAAACAGCTTGGGGTAGGGTTTCCCTGTGCATAAATTTCAAGTTGCAAGTAACAACGATAACTTCAGTCTTGTACACACGAAAAGTGATCAAGCCATAAATCTAGCATGAGCACACCATTTGCACCCCAGATCTGTATGCTGGCCTTGTCTTTCCTGCAGAAGGCTGTATGCCATAGTAGTCTTCACCTAATGCTTCTCTTCTTTGGATTCATTAGCTTTCTCCAGGTGATAAATGACAAACATTCAGAAGGAGGGGTGTGAGGGAAGTGGCTGGATCTGACCACTGGACCATTTTCATCAGAAGTTCTAGCCAGATGGCTCCAAGGGGACTCCAATATCTTTGTCTTATGTGGCTCAATAGTGTTAGTGGCTTCCTAATGTTTATCTCTGCATGTTTCTCCCATCCTCACTCGTTCCTTTTAACTGACTACGTCCCTGAAATAGACCCCTTTGCTAATCTCTCATCGGTGTCAAATGCATAAAGGATATCACCTTCCTCCCTCACACGCTGCTCAATGAGAATAACAGTCATATATTACCATAAAGGTGAGTATAGAAAGAAATACATCTATCAAAGCCTACACTTTAGGAAACTTATCAGGAAACTTGGTAGAATCATTCTTGGTCTCAGAGAAGAACATCCAAGAAGATGGTCAGAAAACTCTTGATAAAGAAAATTGAAGGCAAAGCCCGTGGCAGAGACTTGAATTGAGCTGACATTAAAAATAGTAATAATCTTTGGTACCTGAAACCTGATAGAACAAGTGATACCAGAAGACAGAGAGCCTAGAGATCCACGTGGTGATATGAAATAGTAATATTGCTAATCATTAGAGAATAAATGACTACTTAGTAAATGCTGGATCACTAGCTGGCCATCTTTAAAGAGTAATACAGAGGCTGCATAACTCCATTAATTGGGCACAGATTGCATGCAGAGTGAGAGTTGATGATGGCAAGAGGCTAAGCATTAAAAGTTCAAAAATGCATCTTTAATAATTGCACAACATTGGAGCAAGCATGCAGTTAGTTCTAAATGTAAAAGAGTAATAAATGATGTATAATGTAGAATTAATTTTTCTCACCTGAAATAAAAAATCATGCTTAAAAACAGATATATGATCTGTATATGGAAGATACTGACAGAACCAGTTACTTGTAGGATGGCAAATCCATGGCTTAAAGAATATCTTGCGAAAACTGACTAAAAGTTCTAGACAAAAAAATATTCTAAAGGTCTTTAAATACTGGACTTAAAGGTCATCCCCAGTTAAGAAATGTACAGAGGTCAAAAATGAAATCAGGTCTGCATGCGATGAGGGAGAGAAGCCACTTTTGTCTGGTCATCCTGGGGTGTCTCTGGCTGTGTCAACAGAGAACTCTTTGGGGCAGCAGTGCAGGGAGAAAGGAGGTCCTAGTTAGGGTTTTTATTGCTGTGATAAAACACCATGACCATAAACAACTTAGGTTCACCTTACAGCTGGTAGTTCAGTCTCCATTGCTGAGAGAAGTCAGGGCCGAAACTCAAGCAGGAACCTCGAGGTCCCTCTGATTGGATGACTCTAGCTTACACCAAGTTAACAAAACCTAGTATAAAGAGGCAGGGTAAAGCAAGCGTCTGCCCTTCATTGGGAGGGTTAATGTGAAATACTGGGGAGAGAAAGGAGAGCAAGGAATGTTACCTGCGCTAGCTCTGGTGCTAAGTGGAATGGGAAACACCTCCCCTGAGGATCTGCAGCCCTCATGGGGTCTCAGCCACCAGAATTCCTACTGTCTTAGGGCAGTTAGTCCAAGAAACCTCAAGTAAGTTGGGGCTGCAGGCAACTGGCTGCAGCAGTGGGGCTCTTTGCTAAGGACATGCAAATTAAGTTCAGCCTAAAGAATTCTCAACAATAGTGTTCCAAGGCAAAGGAGTTTACTGTGGAGAGAAAGGAAATAAAGCCCAGAGCCTGCAGACAGAAGCTGGCCAAAACGTAAGATCCAGAACTATCAAGCACACAATATAAAATAACATTTAATATGTGTAAATAACTCCAAGAAAAGCTTAGAAATACAAGAAGGGAACAAGAGACCAACTAAGCAGATTTGGAGAGCAAACAATAGAGTTCTATAAATTAACCCTAAAATAATTAATATAAAAGACTCAGTGGGTGGGTTAAATGGAAGATTAGACACAGCTGGAAAGAAATTAGTATCCTGGAAGATAGATTGGAAGAAATTATCCAGAGGACTATATAGAGTGTCAAACAGAAAATTTAAAAGGAGTTAAGAAACACAGAACACAGACAAAATCTTAAACACATGTGCTAGGTGGTCAGCATGGGTATATGATCGGAAAGCCATATTCGAGAAGAAATATGGAGACATACCAAATCTCGCTATTCAAAATAGTCGATCTTAAAGCGGAATAAATAAAAACAGTCATACTGAAATATGTCACAGTGAAATTGCAGAACTTCAAAGATCAATAAATTTAAAAGCAGCCAGAGTTAAAAAGATTACCTTTAAAGAATAGATTTTAGATTGACAAGTGGCATCTCAACAATAACGTAGCTTCAGGAATTATAAGAACATTGTGCTGAAGAGAATCTTCAATAGGGAGAATGAAATGAGCAAAAATATCTCAAGCAGACAAAAAAAGTTTAAAAAGTCTACTTCTTATAGCTACTAAGGAAAATCCTGACAGTAGATGAAAATTGATTCTAAAAAGGTTTAAGGTAAAAAAGAAAATAATAAAAATATTTGTAAATGTGAGAGAGATTTGAGGAAATGTGTGGAAAAATAATGATAAAATCTAATATAAGGAGTTATAATATTTAAGCAATAATATCTTGCAGTTTATGTGTAAGTTTGGAGGGTCTAATTGCTTTTCGAGGGTTTATTCAGAACGCTATTTAGAAGAAGAACCTTAGACTTTTAAATCCTATCAAGATTGCTATGGTAACCATTGAAAGATTAGAGCACATTTTCCAAACTTAAAAGAAAGTAATGAAATCAGGAAAGTTGGAGGGAGGACTAAACGCATTAAAGAACTTGTGGATAGAGAAAGCCACGGGGCTCCTGTCCCTTAGAGAGAGCGAAGTCTTAAAATGACTTAAACACATCCTGATGTACACTTTCAAATTTAAATGATCTCCAGTTGACTTATGATGACGAAACAATATAAATGTTCTACAAATAACTGTAACGCCCTAATTGTTTGGGGGAATGACAAGCAATAAATTTGTACATATTTGGTACATTGTCTTATTCTGAAAGGTTTTGAAATTACATTTTATTTTATAATATGTATAATTTCAATATATAATTTTATCTTAAATTATTTGTAAAATAAATTTTATTTTATATATTTGTGTGGTGTGGGGGGGTGTGGGGGGTGTGGAGGGTATGGTGTGTGGTATGTAGTATGTATGTGTATGTGTGGTATGTGTGTGTGGTGTGTGTTGTATGTGTGTGGGATGTGTGTGGTGTATATGTGTGGTGTGTGTGGTGTGTGTGTATGTGTGTATGGGTGGTCTGTGTATTATGTATGATGTGTGTGGGGTATGTGTGTGGTGTGGTGTGTGTGTGTGGTGTGTGTGGGGATGGGTGGGAGGGTGTGTGTGTGGTGTGGTGTGTGGTGTGTGTGGTGTGTGTGTATGTGTGTGTGTGTGGTGTGTATGATGTGTATGCATGATGTGTATGTGTGGTGTGTGTGTGTGTGTGGTGTGTATGTTGTGTGTATATGTGATGTGTGTGTATGTGTTTATGTGTGGTGTGTATGTGTGTGTGTGGTGTGTGGGGATGAGTGGGAGGGTGTGTGTGTGTAGTGTGTGTGTGTGTGGTGTGTATGTTGTGTGTATATGTGATGTGTGTGTATGTGTTTATGTGTGTGTGTATTGTGTGGGGATGGGTGGGAAGGTGTGTGTGTGGTATGTGGTGTGTGTGGTGTGTGTGGTTTGTTGTGTGGTGTGTGGTGTATATGTTGTGTGTGTATGTGATGTGTGTGTGTGTGTGTGTCTGTGTGTGTGTGTGTAAGTCAAACACTGACATTAGCTATCTTCCTCACTCTGCACCTTATTTTTTGAGGCAGAGTCTTTCATTGAACCTGAAGCTAGGCAATTCATTTAAACTGACTAACCACAAACCCCAGAGATAGACATACTCTTGCCTGCTCTGAGCTCTGGGATGGCAGATTTGCTGGCGATTTCTCCAGGGATGCTGAGGATCAGATCCACACAGCCACGCTTTCATAGCAAATACTTTACCCAATAAAATGTCCCTTACCACCTTGTTTTAAAATAGTTTTGACCTGAAGATGGATAAACTCACTGAGAAGGAACCTGCAGGTATAAAAATAGATTATATATGTAATTGTATATAGGTACATGAGCATATGTGTACATGTATACACAATACATATATGTATATATGTATGTATAAATATACACACAAATGCATACCTACATCTATATACAGGTAAGAATCAGAAACATTGGAGTAATGGATATAAATTTCAAAATGCCATGGAGCTGTGCACAAGCTTCGGCCCTCTGCCTGGTCACCCTTTGCCTTTGGTGGTGGAGGCCTTTTCTTTTTTTTTTTTTTTTTTTTTTTTGGTTCTTTTTTTTTCCGGAGCTGGGGACCAAACCCAGGGCCTTGCGCTTCCTAGGCAAGCGCTCTACCACTGAGCTAAATCCCCAACCCCGGTGGAGGCCTTTTCAGACGGGACTTGACTATTAAGAGTGGGGCTCGGAGGGGCAAATTGAGGACCAGGTCTCAGCAGCATATTTAGTACCCAAAGAGGTGACTTTAGACTCCAGGGCCTCTCCCTGTCTCTTGGAGAGCATTTCTGTTGAGACTCATGCATGTCCCTTCATGTAAGGAACAGGAGATACTCTGCAGATGAGAGACGACTTGATGGCTCAGATCACATCTGACTTAGATTAAAAAAGAAGGTAATTATTAATCTAGGAGCAGAATGTATCTTTTAAAGTATCTTCCTCTCAAAATGTAAGCGCTGATGATTTTTAGTTACATTTTAGGTGCTTTTCGTTTCTTTTCATAACACTATTTTATTTATTTGTAAATAAACATATTTTATATTGATATAAATATAAATAAAACGTGCATTTGTTTATTTATTTACAACAATACTTATAGATAACTATTATCTTGTGGCCAGATGTCTGGATATAGCCTTTTATATGTTGGAGCATCTTTCAGGTATAGGCCCAGGAGTGCTATTGCTGGATCCTCAGGTAGCACTATGTCCAATTTTTAGAGGAACTGCCAGACCGATTCCCAGAGTTGTACCAGGTTGCAATCCCACCAACAATAGAGGAGTGTGGCTATTTCTTCACATCCTCACCAGCATCTGCTGTAACCTGAGTTTTGGATCTTAGCCATTCTGACCACTGTGAGGTGGAATCTCAGGGTTGTTTTGATTTGCATTTCCCTGATGACTAAGGATGTTGAACATTTCTCTAGGTGCTTCTCAGCCATTCATTATTCCTCAGTTGAGAATTCTTTGTTTAGCTTGGTATCCCATTTTTAATAGGATTATTTAGGTCTCTGGAGTCGAATGTCTTGCCTTCTTTGTATATATTAGATATTAGACCTCTATTGGATGTAGAGTTGCTAAAGATCTTTTCCTAATCTGTTGGTTGCCCTTTTGTCCTATGGACAGTGTCCTTTGCCTTATAGAAAGAAGCTTTGCAGTTTTATGAGGTACCATTTGTTGATTATGGATCTTAAAGCATAAGCCCTTGACTTTCTGTTCAGGAAATGTTCCCCTGTGCCTGTGTGTTCTATGCTCTTCCCCACTTTCTCTTCTATTAGCTTCAGTGTACTGGTTTTATGTGGAGATCCTTGATCCACTTAAACTTGAGCTTTCTACTAGGAGATAAAAGTGGGTCGATCTGCATTCTTCTATATGCTGACCTCCAGTTGAACCAACACCATTTGTTGAAAATGTTGTTTTTCCCCTACTGGATAGTTTTAGCTCCTTTGTAAAAGATCAAGTGAACATAAGGTGTGTGGGTTCATTTCTGGGTCTTCAATCCTATTCCACTGATCTAACTGCCTGTCTCTGTACCAATACCATGCAGATTTTATCAAGATTGTTCTGTAATACTGCTTGAAGTCTGGATGGTGATGCCCCCAGAAATTCTTTTATTGTTGACAATGGTTTTGGCTATCATGATTTTTTTGTTATTCCAAATGAATTTGCAAATTGCTCTTTGTAAGTCTTTTGGCAAGATGGTCATTTGTACTATATTAATCCTGTCAATCTGTGAGCATAGAAGGTCTTTCTGTCTTCTGAAATCTTGGATTTCTTTCTTCAGAGACTCAAAGTTCTTGTCGTACAGATCTTTCACTTGCTTGGTTAGAGTCACACCAAGGTATTTTATGTTATTTGTGACTGTTGTGAAGGGTGTCATTTCCCTAATTTCTATCTCAGTCTGTTTATCCTTTCAGTAGAGGAAGGCTACTGATTTGTTTGAGTTAATTTTATATCCAGCCACTTTGCTGAAGTTGCTTATCAGGCTTAGTAGTTCTCTGGTAGAATTTTGGGGGTTACTTGAGTAGACTATCATATCATCTGCAAATAGTGATATTTGGACTTCTTCCTTCCCATTTTGCATCCTGTTGACCTCTTTCTGTTGTCTAGCTGCTCTGGCGAGGACTTCAAGTGCTATATTAAATAGCTAGGGAGAGAGTGGGCAGCCTTGTCTAGACCCTGATTTTAGTAGGATTACTTCAAGTTTCTCTCCATTTAGTATGCTGTTGGCTACTGGTTTGCTGTATATTGCTTTTACTATGTTTAGTGTGAATTCCTGAACTTTCTAAGACTTTTATCAAGAAGGGGTATTGAATTTTGTCAAATGCTTTCTCAGCATCTAATGAAATGATCATGTGGGGTTTGTTTTTTGTTTTTTTGTTTTGTTTTGTTTTGTTTTTTTGAGTTCGTTTATATAATGGATTATGGTGGTGGATTTCCATATATTGCATATTCCTGCATCCCTGGGATGAAGTCTATGATCTTGATGAATGATCATTTTGATGTATTCTTGGATCCATTTTCAAGAATTTTATTGAGTATTTCTGCATCATTATTCATAAGGGAAATTGGCCCAAAGTTCTCTTTCTTTGTAGGGTCTTTCTGTGATTTAGGTACAAAGCTAATTGTGGCTTCATAGAATGAATTGGGTAGTGTTCCTTATGTTTCTATCTTGTGAAATAGCTTGAAGAGTATTAGCATTAGGTCTTCTTTGACTGTCTGATAGAATTCTGCACTAAACTCATATGGTCCTGTGTTTTTTATGGTTGGGAGACTTTTAATGTTTGCTTCTATTTCTTTAGGGGTTATGGAACTGTTTAAATGGTTAACTGACCCTGATTTAACTTTAGTACCTGATATCTGTTTAGAAAATTGTCCATTTCATTCAGTTTTGTTGAGCATAGGCTTTTGTAGTTGAAAATTTTTAATTTCTTCAGTTTCTGTTGTTATGTCTTACCTTTCATTTCTGATTTTGTTAATTTGGATACTGTCTCTGTGCCCTCTGGCTAGACTGGCTAAGGGTTTATCTATCTTGTTGATTTTCTCAAACAATCAGCTCCTGGTTTTGTTGATTCTTTGTATAGTTCTTTTTGTTTCTACTTGGTTGATTTCCGCCCAGAGTTTGATTATTTCCTGCTGTCTACTCTTCTTGGGTGTATCTGCTTCTTTTGGTTCTAAAGCTTTCAGGCGTGCTGAAAGCTGTTAGTATATGCTCTCTCCTGTTTCTTTTTGCAGGCACTCAGAGCTATGAGTTTTCGCCTTAGCACTGTTTTTGTTGTGTCTCATAAATTTTGGTATGTTGTCCCTTCATGTTCATTAAATTCTAAAATGTCTTTAATTTCTTTATTTCTTCCTTGTCCGAGTTATCATTGAATAGAACATTGTTCAGGTTCCATGTGTATGTGGGCTTTATATTGCTTTTGTTGTTATTGAAGACCAGCCTTAGTCCATGGTGCTCTGATAGGATGCATGAGATTATTTCAATCTTCTTGTATCTGTTGAGGCCTGTTTTGTGAACAATTATATGTCAATTTTTGAGAAGGTACCATGAGATGCTAAGAAGGTGGTATTTTCTTTTGTTTTAGGATGAAATGTTCTTTAGATGTTTGTTAAAACCACTTGGTTCATAACTTCTATTAGATTCACTGTTTCTCTGTTTAGTTTCTGTCCATTCATGAGAGTCCTGTGATGAAGTCTCCTATTTTTGTGTGTGGTGCAATCGATGCTTTAAGCTTAAGTAAAGTCTCTTTTATGAATGTGGGAGCTCTTGCATTTGGAGCATAGATGTTCAGAATGGAGAGTCCATCTTGGTGGACTTTTCCTTTGATAAGTATGAAGTGTCCTTCCTTATCTTTTTTGATAGCTTTTGGTTAAAAGTCGATTTTATTCAATATTAGAATGGCTATTCTAGCTTGTTCCTTGGGCCATTTGCTTGGAAAAAATTTCCAGCCTTTTACTCTGAAGTAGTGTTTGTTTTTTTCACTGAGGTGCATTTCCTGTATGCAGCAATATGATGGGTCCTGTTTATGTATCCAGTCTGTTAGTTTATGTCTTTTTATTGGGGAATTGAATCCATTGATATTAAGAGATATTAAGAAATAGTAGTTGTTGCTTTATGTTATTTTTGCTTTTATAGGTAGAATTATGTTTGTGTGTTTCTTCTTTCGGGTTGTGGCAAGATTACTTTCTTGCTTTTTCTAGAAGTTTCCCTCCTTGTGTTGGAGTTTTCCATCTATTATCCTTTGTAGGGCTGGATTTGTAGAAAGATATTGTGTAAATTTGGTTTTGCTATGGAATATCTTGGTTTCTCCGTCTATGTTAATTGAGAGTTTTTCTGGATACAGTAACCTGGGCTGGCATTTGTGTTCTCTTAGTGTCTGTATGACATCTGCCCAGGATCTTCTGGCTTTCATAGTCTCTGTTCAGGTCTGGAGTAATTCTGATAGGTCTGCCTTTATATGTTACTTTACTTTTTTCCCTTACTGCTTTTAATATTCTTTCTTTGTTTTGTGTATTTTGTGTATAGACTATTATGTGATGGGAGAAATTTCTTTTCTGGTCTAATCTCTTTGGAGTTCTTCAGGCTTATTGTATGTTCATAGCATCTCTTTAGGTTAGGGAAGTTTTCTTTTATAATTTTATTGAAGATGTTTACTGGCCCTTTAAGTTTGTAATCTTCACTCTCTTCTATACCTCTTATCCTTAGGTTTGGCCTTCTCATTGTATCCTGGATTTTTCTGGATGTTTTGGGTTAGGAGCTTTTCAAATTTTGCATTTTCTTTTACTATGGTGTCTATGCTTTCTATGGTATCTTCTGTCCCTGAGATTCTCTCCCCTAACTCTTGTATTCTGTTGGTGATGCTTGCATCTATGACTCCTGAATTCTTTCCTAGGTTTTCTATCTCCAAGTTTCTCTCCCTTTCTGATTTCTTTATTGTTTCTACTTCCATTTCTACATCCTTGATAGTTTTGTTCAATTCCTTCACCTTTTGGCTGTTTCCATGTAATTCTTTAAAGGGATTTTTGTGCTTCTTCTTTAAGGGCTTCTACTTCTTTACCTGTTCTCTCCAGTATTTCTTTAAGAGAGATATTTATTTCCTTCTTAAAGATCTCTACCATCATCATGAGATGTATTTTTAAATCCAAATCTTGCTTTTCTGGTGTGTTGGGGTATTCAGGACTTGCTGTGGTAAGAGAACTGTTTTTCTGATGATGCCAACAGCCTTGGTTTCTGTTGCCTAGGTTCTTGCATTTGCCTCTTGCTACATGCATATCTCTGGTGTCAGTTGGTCTTGCTTTCTCTGACTGGAGCTTGTCCCCTCCTGTGGGCTTGTGAGCCTGTGATCTTAGAAGTGATCCTGCCAAGACTGAACACCTAGTGAACATGATTGTTGGGGGGAGGGTGGGGAAGGGAACACCCATAGAGAAGGGGAGGGGGAGGAGTTGGGCATTGTTGACCCTGAAACCGGGAAGGGGAATAACAATCAAAATGTAAATAAGAAATACCCAAGTTAATAAAGATGGAAAAAAAAAAGGAAGTGATAGCACTCCTGTGAGACCAGCTCAATCCAGACAGGATTTGGGTAGGGAGGGCTGTGGGACAGTAAAGTTCCAAGGCCCAGATAGAGACAGGAAGGATCCTGTCCCAGGCTGCTCTGTAGTTCCTGTGCCCTGTGGGCTCTTTGTGGGTCCCTCTTTGGACAGTTATTGGAGAGAAAGTGGGGTCTTACCTGTGGATTTAGGAGTGAGAGCACTCCTGGGAGACCAGCTCTCTCCCAGGCAGGAACAGGAGACAGGAAGGATCCTATCCCAGGCTGCTCTGTGGTACCCCTCAGGACTTGCTTTCCTAGTACTAAGAGTTGTAGGGCTTTGAAGGCCCAAAGCTCAGGATCTGGCCTGGGAGACGCAGAGATTTACAGTATAAAATTTGGGAGCTAGACACGTGTTGCTCCAGGCAGAAGGGAAGTCTAATGCCTCTAGACACTGAAGGTACAAGCTCTTTGCTCTTGGTTTTAATCACTGTGGTCCTGGCACTTGGCAGGTTTTTTAAATTGTTGGCGTTCATCATCAACACCACCAAAACCCCCACCACTACCACCACATCATCACCATTACTAATGGTGGTAGCAGCTGTGGCAACAACAGCAACAGCAGCAGCAGCACATCATCACTATTACTAATGGTGGTAGCAGCTGTGGCAACAACAGCAACAGCAGCAGCAGCAGCAGCAGCAGCAACAACAACAACAACATCTGCTAGCTTCCAAATGGACCTTGGCTCCTGGGACAATCAGTTCCTCCAGCAACTGTGTGATAGTTCAGAGACAGCTATTAGACAGCTTTGGCACCCTTAGTCCTTGACTGCAGCCTGTGTTATATCTTCCAAGATTCCAGGCTCATAGGATTTCATTTCTGATTCTTCACAGCGTCTGATCTCTGCCTTTCTGAGACTTCTGCCCTCCCCTTGACTTCCTGTCTGCCTGTCCTCCTTCCTCTACTTCCTGCCATCCCTACACCACTTTTTGGAGCTCTTCGCTCCCTGTCATCACTGTTCCTGCTGTTGCCACCACCACAGCCTCTGCTTCTGCCACCTTCATTTCCCACAACCCTTTTGCTGCCACCGCTGCTGTTCAGCTGCTAAATTTGCCATCCTGTCTTTATGTTCCAAGTTCAGCATGCAGTGGTGTACATCAAATGAAGACAAGGGGGAAGTAAAACACTTGAGGAAAGCTTAATTTAAAAAGTGAGCCGATCAGCCTTCTACATAGAGCCTTCTACACAGAGGGGGTATGATAAGGTGTTTATGCCATTCACAATAACCTTTGATGGACATGAAGGACCATATTTGTACCAATCACAGACCTTCTGCTTTTGGTGGGACTGTATGTAGCTGTTTGTCAAAGTTGTGGCTGGCCATTACCTATTGAGCGATACTTGCCTGTTTTGGAAGCAAGCAGCTGTAGTTGCAGTGTAGTTTCCTTAAAGTTCCTAGTTGTTGGCTGGCATGAGGTAGTGTGGCTGGTTGCTTAGCTTGTAGTGTCTCTCTTAAAGTAGCCTAGGCATCAGGGAAGGATGTCTTAATAGCTATTAAGGAGTCATAGCTTATTTAAAGAAAACCCCCAAAAGGTGTTTATAATAGGCCTGTGATTAATACTAATGGCACTCAAACAATGTTTAACTCCTGCCTTCTTGCCTCTTCAGTGAGAGCTGGATCCCTGTGGTATGTCTCAATCTGGCTGTAGAATAATGAAAGGTTTGTTTGTTTGTTTGTTTGTTTGTTTCTGTGATATGAAAGGCAAGCGTTTTAAATTGCCTAAGTGTTGCCCGAAAATCCTTTTAAACTTTTATTTTCAGATTTATGTATATGATTGCTTGGTCTGCAGGTTTAGCCATGCATCATTCCTGGTGTCCAGAACTGGAGGGAACTACAGATGTCTGAGGACAACCATTTGAGCCATAAGGGCTGAGCTTAGATCCTTTACAAGAGTAGCAAGTCTTCTCAATGGCTGGGCCATCCCTTCAGTAACTTTGTTGTTGGTATATTTTCTAACTGAATTTTCTGTGGATATCTGTACATTGTAAGCTGTAAGACCCCATCCATGTTATCACTGTCTTTATCTTTCCACACTTAATGTGCCAAAAAGTCTCTCCTTGAATGATAGTCTTATCAAGCTAGAAATTTGTGATCGCTGCTGTCATAGTACATGAAGTCACCTTACACCACAGGACTCCTCCATTGTGAGGCTTCTGCACGGTTTACATTTGTGGGCTACACAGAACACAAGAGCGTGCTACACAGCAAAGCAAAGCAAACCAGCCAAAAGAACAAACAAAAAAACAGACAGAGAAATGGCCGTGGTAGAGAGCACTGGTGTGTACATAGCATCCTCTCTTTTGAGCACACACACACACACACATAGTTTAGTGTGTATAAAGTGACTAATACATAGTTTAGTGTGTATATATAGTGACTATAGTTTTCAGCATTTCTTGCAGTGATGTGACAAAGTTCTCTTCTGGACAGTGTCAGGATAGTAATATTTGCTTCTATCCTACTAGGCTGTTAACCCCCATGCTATCCTTTTTTTTTATCTTTAATCTTTTTTTTTTTTTACAGTCCAGTCATATCCCCCTCCCAGTCCACTCTTTGACTTTTCCTCATCCCATTCCCCCCCCCCCATTTCCACTAGGATGTACCCACCCCACCCTACCAGACCTCCCTTCTCCCTGTTCCCCACTCCCTGTGGCCTCAAGTCTCTCAAGGATTAGGTGCATCTTCTCTCGCTGAGGACAGACCAGGCAGTCCCCTGTGTCAGGGGGCCTCATCTCAGCTACAGTATGCTGCATGGCTGATGTCTCAGTGTCTGCGAGATTTGGACGTGGGGAGGGTCTAGGTTAGTTGAGACTGCTGGTTTTCCTATTAGGTTGCCCTCCTCCTCAGCTTCTTCCAGCCTGTCCCTAATTCATCCACAGGGGGTACTGACTTCAGTCCAATGGTTGGATCTAAGTATCTGAGTCTGACTCCCTCAGCTGCTTCTTGGGCCTCTAGGAATACAATCATGCTGGACTCCTGTCTATAAGCCCACCATAACATCAGTAACAGTGTCAAGCCTTGGGGCCTCCCCTTGAGCTGGATCCCACTTGGGCCTGTCGCTGGACCTCCTGTCCCTCAGGCTCTTCTCCATTTTTGTCCCTGAAGTTCTTTTAGACAGAAACAATTCTGGGTCAGAGTTTTTGACTGTAACATGGCCATCCCTTTTTTCCTTCAGATTTGTTGCCTCCCATTTCTCCATCATCCTTTGAGAGTATAGACAAAATAACATGTGGAAACATTGAAGCCGTGTCAGCCTGGGGTTCTGTGTGACCTTGTGGAGCAACATTCCTCCCACCTGGTCTGCGGGTCAAAGCTTTGCTGAGCATCCAGGCTGCCCTGAGCCTGGAGACATCATGCATTCTGATTTTCACCCTATTGCCTCCTCTAAGTCAGACACATTCTCAGGAGTTGTTCAGATAAGACTCAGGACTGAAGCTGACTTCTCTAATGCCTTTTGCACAGTTCCCTTCAGACAAATCCTCGAACGCCATGTGATGGTTCACCCATGAATATCAGATTTACCTCATTAGTTAATTTGATCTCCCGGGTGTGAAACTGTTCATCTTTTCACCCAGTGTGAATCAGAGTCACGCTCTGTGGGGTACATCTCAGATACCAGAAAGTGGAACCCAGAAGTGTTTTCCACGAGGCCCATTTGGTTGGTTACAATTACAGACTGGAATGCGATCTTGAGGCAGAAACCTCAGTTTTGAAAGTGTAAAAATAGTAGCTAGAAAGTCTTATATTTAGGGGAACCCAAAGGTTTAAAATAACAGTTACAACAAAACGAAAATGAAATAGCATGTGCTATTCTGGAACAGGCTGCGGAAATGTGAGAAGGGCTGTTTCTTCCTTGAACAAGCTCTGTGTTGTGACTGCTCTTCTGGAGCCTGTGTCAGATGTTACCCGGGTGCAGCTGAGCAATTCCTACACATCCCTCGCATCTGACTCCGCTAACCTTGAGAAGACATATGAATATTTACTAAAGACTTGGAGAACAGGCATCGCAGAGCTTTTCTACAGAGAAATGAATTCTAGTTTCTCTTCGCCCATCTACCTCACCAAGCATCCCTTCCCTTGGTGATTTTTTTTCTTTCCTTTTTCTTTTTCTTTATTCTTCTGACTTACAATGTGTCTGGACTATAGCTTCCCCTCTCCCTGCTCTTCTGGCCTCCCTTCCCCTCCCCTCCAAACCCACTCCTCTTCCATTCCCTTAGGAAAAGAGCAGGCCTCCCAGGGGTATCAGCTGAACACAGTATAACAAGACACAACAAGACTAGGCTGAACGAGGCAACTCGGTAGGAGGAAGAGGGTCTGGCAAGCAGGCAAAAGAGTCAGAGACACTGCTACTCTCATTGTTAGGAGTCCAACAAAAACCCCAAGATAAGCAACCACAGCATGTATGTAGAAATACCAGGAGAACACCACCCACAGAACCAGGCCTCACCACAGAATCAACTAAGCAGGGCTCATAGGGATGCACAGAGATTGAAGCAGCAACCGCAGAGCCTGCCGGGATATCTTTATATTATTTTTTTATTGGTTATTTACTTATTTATATTTCAAATGTTATCCCCCTCCCCAGTTTCCCTTCTGCAAACCTCCATTCCACACCCACTCTGCTTCTATAAGGGTTCTCCCCTACTCACCCACCCACTCCTGACTCACCATCCAGGATTCCCCTAAGCCGGGGAATTGAGCCTTCACCAGACCAAGGGTCTCCCCCTCCCATTGATGCCATATAAGGCCATCTTCTGCTACATATGAGGCTGGAGCCATGGGTCCTTCCATGTGTACTTTTTGGTTGGTGGTTTAGCTTCTGGGAACTTGGGGCCTCTGGTTGGTTGATATTGCTGTTCTTCCTATGGGATTGCAAACTCCTTCAGCTCCTTCAGTCCTTCCCCTAACTCCTCCATTGGGGTCTTCATGCTGTGTGCATCTGCCTCTGTGTTTGTCAGGCTCTGGCAGAGCCTCTCAGGACACAAGCTATATCAGGCTTGTGTCAGCATGCACTTCTTGGCATCAGCACTAGTGTCTGGGTTCGGTGGCTGCACATGGGATGGATCCCCAGGTGGGTCAGACTCTGGATGGCCTTTCCTTCAGTCTCTGATCCACTCTTTGTCCCTGCACTTCTTTTAGACAGGAACAATTCTGGGTTCAAATTTTTTGAGATGAATGGGTGGTCCCATCTCTCAATGGGGCCATGCCTAACCTCTGTGTCCTGGGAGCCCCTTGCTTTTCTGGCATCCGGGACTTTCTGGTGGCTACTCCCAGTTCCCCATCCCCCATTGATACACACCTCTGTTCAATTTCCGGACCCTCTGTACATCTCCCCTGTCCCATCCCATATCTGATCCTATCCCCCTTTTCCCTTCCCCTCCTCTCTTTCTCCTCCTCCTCTCTCCCTCCCAAGTCCCTTCCCATGATTATTTTGTCCCCCCCTCCTAGGGGAGGACTGGAACTTCTTCTTGAGCTTTTTGCCTAATAATCCACCTATTAGTGAGTCCACGTGTGTTCTTTTACACTCTTTTTGCTAATATCATTTGGTTCATTTCTATGCAAATCCTGCTACAGGCTGCAGATAATTCCACCCCTCTCTTAACACACTGATCTCTTTAGAAAGATTCAGAAGGATGTGTGGTCAGAAAGAAAGAGGTAACCTGGGTTCCTGAGCACTGTCTACCATATCCTAGGGTTCGGCATCCACAGCTTTAACTAGTTTTTTAAAAAGAAAAAGAGGATTGAATGGGAGAAGGAGAGGGAAGGGGGAGATGATGCAATTACATTACCATTTCAAAAACAATTACTCTTAAAATATCAGAAAGAAAATTGCATTTGTAATGAACAAGTATGGCCTTTTAGTTGTCACAGTTCCCTAAACAATTCTGTTCGTCTTTACACTATATTTATACTATATTCAGTACTATAAATAATCTAGTGATGATTTTAATCATACAGGAGTCTGTGTATCTGTATTATGCAAACACTACCCCATATTACATAAGGGACACCAGTTCCTATATGGTTTAATATCTCCTGAGAAGTTCCTATAGCCGATCTCTCAGAGGACTGATTGTACTAATCTTTTTGTGTTTATCATAATGAAATCTCAGCTTTATGGTTCTGTATTATTGATTAATAATCTCTTTTACTTGCTTTCCCAGAAGCTCTGTAGCCTTTAACTGAATGGACTGTGAATGTTTGGGGAAAGGGTTAAGGTTCAGAAATTGTGGGACAGTTTTGATTTTTACTGATATCCATTGCAATTCTTAGCTGTCAGTGGTGATGCTTAAATCCACAGCTGAGACTGTAGAGGAAAAACCGGTGATATAAACATTAAGTTTTAATTCTGCAGACTATTCCCATTTTACCCAGTATTCTAATGCTATGGAGCTCATGAAAGAGAGGTTTGGTGACTCTTGCTTGTCCTTCATACATCTCTTGAGGGCAAGGTACTTCTCTATGGGTTACTTGGCCAGAGCTTTGCTTGAAGCAAATCAAATTGGAAACTCTTTCCCAGTCATGGCTGGGGCCCTACCTCTATCTTGGCTTTCTGTTGAGGAATCTGCTGATTACCAGGCAACACCATTTCTATGTTCTCTTGTTCCTGAAGGCCTGTGTTGGGGTTTCCATGAGCAATGAAGGCAGACACACTTCCGAGACCTGGGCGCAGTCAAGGATCCAAGTCTCTCAGCCAGCAGCTGAGAGGTCAAGTCCTAGAGGTTCCTTTCCATGTCCTTATTAGAAAGAAAGGCCCTGGAGTGGAACTGAGAATGGAGGGGGGCTCAAATTTCTGTGCCCATTTCCTTTTAAGCTCTCCTGTGGTTGGCAGGCCCTCATAGAGCCTCCACCATAGCTTTGAGTTACCTAGGAACCTTGACACAGCCATCACACCCACCATTGTTTTCCTTTGTGACCTTTACAGTCAGCAAATGAGCTTGTGGGTTTTTCTCTCTGGTTCTTTCCTCCTGATATGAAATAAAACTTGCTCTGCATTAATCACCCCGGGATTCCTAGACACTTAGCATTGAGTGCCTTTTGTAGTTCTTTGCTGTCTAACATGGCATGCATTGAGAAGCAGGGCCACCCTGCCCTTTCAGAACAAAACCCAGTGTGACATCAGCGTGCTCAGATGAAAGGCCAAGCCTGTTTTGGTAACTCCTGTTTGGCTTATTTGACTTTGGTGAGATCGCATTAAAGTTTCATGCTTTCTGAGTATGCAAAATTGATGTAGCATAAATTGGTTGGCTGATCCGTACATTTTTGTTCTATTGTTTGAAAATGACTTCTCTGGGAAGTTCCCTCGTGAATACAACCTCGCCTGCATGGATCTCAGACAAAACACCACTGTTAGTAGTTTTCATAAAAGTATACATCTGCGGAGAAAAAGAGGGTTCTCTGAAAAAGTCAGACAAGATGGCTATTTTTACATATCCCTTATTTGTCCCACAATTTCTAGAGAATGTACAATTCACGGTGACATGGGCAATCTAAGGATACCTTTGTACCAGCAGTGTTAGGAATTCAAGTGACAGACGTAATGTCACACGTTTGGTTACTTTCTAAAATAAACACATGCAAGTACACATGTCAGTGCATAAAGTAGAAAGTTGGCCTTAAATTCCTGGATAATTTAGCACAGAAAAATTCCTGTGATAATGAATACAATAGATGCTCACCTTGGAATATCTTACATATAGAAATCTTGATGGACTTATAATAAGAATACAAGGCCTCTTAATTTAATTATGTTGGTTGTTACAAATAAAGGTTAGCAAGTTTGACACTTTCAGGGTTAGCTTAGCAAAGCACAGATACACCCTCTTACATTAATATTTTCCTACGGTTTATGAAAAAGACACGTGTGTTGTAGAAATAGCATTATCACCTTGATGTCAAACCTGTTTGTTTCCAAAGCAAAATTTTAGGTGTGTTCCTGTCCTCTGGTACGTCTACCTGCTCTCCACAACTCTATCCTCCCACCCATGCCTATACTATGGCTTCAGTTACGTCACTTCCCAGGAACACAAGGCCGACCAGCTCAACTGGCTGCTATTAAATTCTTCTAAAGTGTACTTCCAGTGCTAAACACATGTGTCCCATGCTTCTCTTCTCGCTGTGGATCATACACCTCTCTGGCAGAGGTTTTCCCTGCCTGTGGAGCTTTCCATGAGCAGTATTTAACACAGAATAAATGAGCTTATGTTACAGACTGACACCGGCACAGCTTATGATAGGTTCTTTCATCTAATTGAAATTTTGTTTTTAAATATATACAGGGAGTTGACTAAGGATAAGAGTTGTTGGAACAATCAACAGAGATCATTCTCTGATGGATATCTGGATCATCTTTCATTAGCCAGATTGTTCATTAATTACTTTTGACACCGTTGAAGGCAAGTTTATTAAGCATTATGGCAGGTATTATATAGGACACTAAGATATTAGTGATGAATAAGAATAGCTCCTGGGACTGGGGACATGGCTCAGTGGCTGCTATATAAACCTGATGATCAGGGTCCAAATCCCCACATACAAGGTGAGCAGGTCTCAAACCCATCTGCAATCCTGGTACTCAGGAGACAAGGGCCCTCAGGGGTAGGCTGGCGTGATTATAGCTTGGGATTTTATGCTCATTGGAGACCCTACCTCAAGAGAAACTGTGAAGAATGAACAAAGAGGACACCTGCCATCAACTTTGGGCCTCCATATACACATACTTGTGGTGTGCCTACACACCCATGAACACACACACACACACACACACACACACACACACACACACACACTAAAAAGACATAGCTTTTGTTTTCAATAAGCAAATCAAATAAGGCATTATATATGCATGCTTATAGAACCTGTACATGAAAAATAATGTTACCAACTTAAAATTCTACAAGGATTAAACTACAGGACCAAGATGAAAACCTGATAGGAGACTACTAAAGTGGTAAGGGGGCAAACTGCTCTTTCAGCCGTTGTAAAACACATTTCTTTCCAACATTGCCCTGGGGTGGAAGGGTCAAGGTCACATGAACTTCAGTTTAATCACAGCATACCTCTTACTTAGGATGCTAAGAATGTGAATTGCCTCCTATACAAACAAATGACAAAATCCAGCTAGTTCTCAAAATCTATCATTCTGAACCAAACCGCTTACTTACTACTAACAAATTGTTAGTCCTCTAGTACTTCCATAGGTGGACCTGCAGTCCTTAGCAGTTTATGTCTTAAGAAAAAGATGAGTATACTCAAATGTTTAGATTTTCTTAAAAGGCCCATTTTTGATAAAAAGTAATTTTTTTAAAGAGAGTAACTACTAATGTATTGAGTTTCTGTTTTCCCCTATATTCAGAGAGGGAAGAAGAGGCAAGCCAAGGGGCAAACAGACATGATGAACCCTGTTATTTTTCAGAGTCTAACAGAATGGGTACATACTGTGCTTCTGGAAGTCTCTTGAGCTCTTCAGACGGGAAGGACCTGACAACCCATTTGCCTGTGCAGGAGAGGCATTCCTAGTGGGAGTTGCACTGGGAAAGCTTGCCAACCCTCCAGGACCCCAGGCACTGGTGCAGGAGAAGCATTCCCGGTGGGAGCTGCATCCAGGACGTTAACCAAGCCCGTAGGACCCTGGGCACCTCTCAGAAGTTGGTTGTTTAGCCCAACCATGGTAGCAAGTATTGATGTTTAAATTTATTTACCTTAAATTTACATGGGTCAGTATCTGACAACACTAAAATAAATGAGAATCAGAGATGGCAATACTTAAAATGAGTAATTCTCCACCTTTATCCTTGTTATGTAGTTTTTAAGAAAATAGAGAAATGAAGTTTGAAGACCCAGCAACAAGGTAGCTGCAAGCCTGTGCCCTTAAGCTGCTTTGTCCCGATCCCCATGTTTTTCAGGAGGATGCTCATCTCTGTGGAGTGACACTGCAGTTCACCATCACAGGCTCCACAGCGGAAGCACCCAGATTTTCTGTTAAGTTCCTATTAGATATATGACTGTGTGTTATATATTTTTCTCCACAAGAGTGTCTTTATTGGTAAAATGTGGCTCCAGTACCAGCCCCTTGTCAGAAGGTTGCAATAAACCTAGTAATGTCAGCCACATGCGTAGGACGACACCTGGCATGCATGTGGGCAGCCATGCTAGCACATCTCTCACTATTGTGGTGCATGCTGGGAAAGAGCTCCTTCACTGCCCACACGCAGGAGGAAGCAATCCAGAGTTTCAGCAGGTGTTCTTTCCTACGAGGCTTTGTCCCTGTCTGGACCACTCCTTCCTTGATTAGGGATGATTTATTTCCGTTACAAGACCTCGTGCTGGCACATGAATAAAGCAAGACGGTTATCGCATGCCTCAAAGAGATAAGCCAGAAGAAAATGTGATGGTGTGAAGGAGGTGACAAGCCCTGAGGCTGGGGCGCCCACTTATGATTCTGTAAAACCACACAACACAGATTCTCAGGGGGATAAGATCCTTCAGAGCTCATATATGCCATACCTAAGTAACAGATTGCTTTATCACGCCCCAGTGTCACACATCTGGCCTCTGCACATTAAGGTACCCATGTAAACAGATCAAAAAGTCATGGTATCCAAGGAGGGGCAAATCACATCACACCCGAGGTGAAGGGTGAGGGATTCCTATGAGGTGTGTCTCAGAGTTTCTCTTAAGTAATTGCTTTGTAATCTTGAAGGATAGCCTGTCTTATTACTGGGCAGTTAAACAAAATGTTTTCCTATAAATGTTCCCCCTTTTATCTACTGGCCTTTCTGCTAGCCTCTGGGGACACAATGAATAAATTCATTATCTTTTCTATGCGAGGAAGAACTTGAAGCCAGCCAGCCTGTCTCCCATTTCTCCCCAGGAACATTTTCAAACATATGTGTCTATGTTGTTTGAGTCAACACATGCAAGGGTTTGCCTTTCAGCAAAACTCCTCTAGTATCATGGGTACACGAAGTACAATCCTGAGATCGAAACAGCAATTGCTATTCCATAGGGCATGCATACCTATGAAAGGTCTGATCTGTCCTTCACAAAGGGGCCACCAGACCATCCTGCTGGTTGTCTGCTGTGTTTCCAGACAGTTGTACACACAGATTTTCTTCAAAATGGGAGCAGTGTGGTTATTGTGGAAACCAGAAATTCTTTTTAGCTTAGCCGTCTTTTTCTTCCTTGATCTTGCTGTTCATTTGTTTCCACATAGTATGTTATAAAGTTTTTTGAGACCACCTTCCTGCCTCAGCTCTGCAAATAAATTGGAAGAACTTTAAGTCTGTATATTGGCCACAGCCTTGAAGAGGAAGTGGCTCCTTAGATAGACCCAGGAACTAGTGACAAGGGAATTCAAGGCACACAACATCAATGGCAGGTGTAATTCAGGGCTCAGTTTAACGAGGACTTAAATTCTGTTTGTCACTATTGTCTAATTCTTTACTGTGAGGCTTTCAGAAGTTCAAATGCAAATCTCTTCTTAGAAGGGTCGTACTTCATTGCCACCTTTCAATTAATAAACTTGGTAGCAAGAAAAGGGCAGCCAAAAATGTCTAGCTCCCAGAACACTGGAGGAGACCACAACTATATTGCTTTCCATATGTAGTAATGAGATATTCACAGAGATGGGTCACCCCAAACAACTCCATGAAAATGGCCTTCGGAGGTCTTTCAGGCTTGCCTGCTATTCCTATGTGCCACTAATACTTTTATCCTCAACAGTGTCCTTGAAGCTTGCCTGCTGCTATGTAAGTGTGATCTCCTTTGACTCTGTAGACAGAAGCTGTGAAACTTCTCTGGAGACAAGCAACACTATTACAACAGTAGAAAAAAAAAGAAGAAAAGAAAAAGAAAAAGAATCTCCTTTCTCAGTAGATTCATGAAGTGCTTGAGAGGTAACTGTCCCTAGTGTGTGCTCAAAGAAAACAACTCATTGTTGACGAAGTAAAGAGTACGTTAGTGTACTTGGTGAATACAAAATGCTTCCTCAACTTTCTGCCCCCTAGGTGTTAAAGAATGGAGCTAGACACTTTGTGAATAAGTCTCTTTAGCCTATCATATAATAATATTCACTTCATAAAGTGAGACACAACATTTAACCTAATGGAGGCAGTAACTGTTTTACAGAAAACATATGGTGTGACTTTGAGGACATTTTAACCGACATTTTTCCCCCCCAAAGAATAAAAAAAGGGTTTGTTTTCTTCAAGTCAGCGATACTTCATCTTGGGAGAGGTTGTGGAAGGAGGAGAGGGTAGCTGACATAAGCTATAATTCAGGAAGGAGATACAAGCAAGGTCAGGCAGGACAGAATGATGTGCGAGATCACGTTAGAAATATCACCAGATTCCTTTGGGAGTTATAAAGGTGCCTTAATTCTTGTCCTTGCCAAGCATTCTGTAATAGTATGACAAGATTTTATTTATTATCACAGTCAAATTGGACTCTTATGCTCTGGCTAGGCCACAGGTGTGGAATGTCAGCCTTGGCACTCAATGTCATCAGCGGGGGCTCTTATGAGGTCCTTTAGGGAAGGGAGGCATTCATGATGAGACCCTCCAAAGACAATGCCATTCTCTTCAGGCCAGAGAGGCACCTGTCTGCTTTTATTAGCTACCTAATAGGTGTTTATGGTGAAAAGGCCTGGTATTTGTGCCAGAATCTAAGGAAGGAAAGAAAGATTTAATCTAAAAATGAAGCTTCCCTAATTGGTTGGCTACTTTAATCATGAAGTGTCTTTGTTGCCTCATGTTGATAAGAGAAGGCTTGACAAACATCGTGAGGTTGGAAAGGAAGCAGTTAGAGTGTATGAAGAAAGATATTTCCATACGCTTATATATACACAGAGTTCACATTTACAAATACTAATTAGATTAAGACATGAAGCTTATTTAATACTTACGGTCAACTGTCAGAGTTTTTACTGTGAAAAGATAAATTTATTTCATCATTTAGCTATGCCTGTGAGAAAGTATACCAACACCTGGCGGAGAAATTAACTGGAGTACATATATTTGAGAATGTAGGCCCACTCTCAAAAAATAATTTACCAGAATCCGTTTAAATTAATTATTTTTTGTATAGCCTTCTAGCACATAGGGCTCATATTTGAATAATACTCAGGTCTACTTAGGTTGCATTATGATCAGATAGATTTTCACTGGAGATTCATCATTAACATTCATTTTAGTAACTCAAAACTAGAAAAGGAGGAGAAAAGAGAAGTTTTTAGATATAGGTCCAAATATAACATGGAATAAAAAAAATGCCAAGAGAAAAGTGCAAACTCCCAACCTTTAAGTACTGCAAAAAAAAAAAAAAATCTAAGTAACATAATACTTACTAAAATACTTCCAAGGACTACGGAGATGATGAGGGATGGTCTGTCCCGAGGAGCTGATCCAGTGATTTGCTTCCCAACCCTCATTCGGAAAGGTCTTTCAAATGAGAAATCTGTATTAATATAGATTTGTGGGAATAGGGAGAAGGTTGGCAATATTAATTGAAATAGAACTTATTCTAGGACTTTGCAAAATACTCTTTAAATATTATATTTGTTTTGCATGGGTGTGGTAATTTGAATAAGAATGGCCCTACAGGATTCTATCTAAAAGATTAGGAGGTATGCCCTTATTGGAGGAACTGTGTCACTGTGTGTCATGGCTATTACTGGTTGTCAACTTGACGACATCTGGAATAAGCTGGCTGAAAGGCAGAAGCTTCTTACCCAGATCTTGACATGAAGATCTTGAGGCATAGTGGCCATGAAAAGCTTAGGCCCAGGCAAGGCAAGCTCAGGAGCCTGAGGTAAGCAGATCTCTGAATTCAACGCCAGCCTGGACAAAACAAGTTCCAGATCCAGGCATGGTGGTACACACCTTTAGTCTGGGCCACACCTTCTACTGGAGGCCGAAATAAGGACACTGGAAAGAATGAAGACTCACTCTCTTCACTTGCTAGCACCTCTGTTGGAACCTTCTTCTTCAGGATTCCAGTTTAGACAGAAGACCTGCTGAAACAACTAGCCTCGAGCAACTACTCAATTCTTGGACTTCCTGTTCATAGCTGCCAGAGTTGGGATAGTTGGACTACAGACTAAGTCATTACAAAAAATTCCTTTAATATATAGAGGCATTCCATACGTTCTGTGACTCTAGAAAACCCTAATACACTGTGGTGGTGGTGGTGGTGGTGGTGGTGGTGGTGGTGTGTGTGTGTGTGTGTATGTGTGTGTGTGTGTGTGTGTGTGTGTGTGTGTATGTATGTATGTATGTATGTATGTATGTATGTATGTATGTATATGTGTATGTGTTGTTATGAGACTACAAAAGTCTAAGCCAGGCATGTGACTTCTCCCTTCCTGCTGCCTTTGGATCCAGATGCAGAGCTCTCAGCTACTATATCTGCCTGGATATTGTCATGCCAACAATGGCCTAAAGCTCTGAACCTGTAAGCCAGCCCCAGTCACATTTTGTAAGAGTTGCCATAGTCACAGTGTCTCTTCACAACAACACAACACTAAGGCCGTGGGTGAGCATGCATGATGGTATCCATGTGGAGGCCAGAGGGTAACTCCTTCCCCAGTGTGGGTTCTGGGGATAGAACCTCAGGTTGACAGGCTTGGCAACAATCAGTTTTACCTGCTGAGCCATCTTCTTAGTCCTTGAAACACCTTTGTACATTGCTTGGGCTTTCTATCATTTTTAGGTTTCTTGAAAGAAACAAAGATTTAAGTTCTTGCTTCTTGAAGATGCCTGGCAAAAGTCTACTAAGGTAAAACATGTCACTAAAATATAATTTAGTGAAGTAGCTGAGTAGGAGAAAAAGAGGCATCTACAGTTAAACTATAATTGGAGATACCGTGGCTTTTCGTTCCACCTGAGCCTCTGACCCCACTGTTAACAGTCTCCTCATATCCACTATGGTATGCTTACAAATAACAAGCTGTTGTCGAGGTGAGGTTCTATTGCTTTCAATTTGTGGCAAAAGCTGGGTTTGCTCCTGCAGGGCCCTCCAAGCTCTGTGGTTCTTTGGCAATACCACCTGTTTTGCTGAACAGTGGCTCTTAGAACAAAATGCTTGAACAATTTGGCCCTAGGATGTATTTTAAGAACATGCCTGCCTGGTAAGAACATGTAATAGCTACCGTTTAACAATTCACTAGATGAAAATGAATACTGGGTTCCTGCCAGCTACAATTTCTGGACCTTGAAACTTTAAATAATTAATATGAAAAGAAAAGAAAGTGAAATTCCACTTACTTTGAATCTGACGTGTTAGCAGTTCATGAATTAAGACCCATGGCGTTCCAGAAGTCAAATAATGTGAAGACAAGCTTGGTACAGCACCAGTCATCAAATATGTCTCTAGTATGCATATGTTTATGCATAAAGGGAACTTGAGATTACAGATGTAGCAGCTGGGCATGCTAGCTAAAATAATTTAGTTGATTAGTAAACTCAGACCTATATTGGGTATTTCAAAATAAAAATGAGTCACTCGGGAAAAAAAATCATTTTTAAAAGTTGCTTTGAAGTATGCTTTAGACTAGATATTTTGTAACTAACAAATTTTAGAGCAACTTGACATTTTTTGGTAGATTTCTTAGAATTTTTAAATATAAATTATTGAAATGTTCTATTGTTTCCCAAACACCAGATATTTTTCTTATATTGACATAATAATCATACAAGTTCATCATATGCTACGTTAGTGCATCTATACCAATTGTATAGTTTTGGAAATATGGGATTGATATCTCTGGTCTGGAAACCTTAGTCCTTCATGTTGGAAACACTCAAAATCCTTTCTTCTTGTTTCTAAAGAGCATATTGTGCATCTTCAGTGGCAGTAATCACATGATTGTGGCTATGGTGCCAGGACTATTCCTTCTAGTATAACTATAACGTATTGACCTATAGACCAACCTACACATCCCTTTCAGCTCTCTAATCTTTCTAGCCTCTGGCATCCATCAGTCTCTCAACTTCTCTGAAATCATCGTTCTAGGTTTCCACATGAGATCATGTGGTACTTTTCTTTCTTTGCATGGTCCATTTCACTCAAATCCAATAACCTTCAGTTTTGTGCAAGTCACAAGATACAATCCCTTTCAAAGACTGACTTGTACCTGCTGAATACTAGATAGCTGGAGATATTTTGTTCAAATATTCAAGTTTCTTGAAAAGGTATAAATAATGGGATTCTTTTTATTCATTTTGAATGTTCCAGACTTGTTAGCAGTAGATGAGTGCTTCAACAATTGTTTACTTATCTGCTGAAAGAAAATAAATAAGTGTGGTCATCTGAATGAAAATGGCTCACAGGGACTGGCAGAGTTAGGAGGTATGGCCTTGTTAGAGGAAGTATGTCACAGGTTTTGAAGTTTCTAATACTGAAGTCAGGCCCAATGTTCCTTTCTCTTCCTGCTGCCTTCAGATCTGGAAGTGGAATTCTCAGCTTCTTTTCTAGCACAATACTACTTGTGTGCTGCTACACTTCCTGCTATGATGAAAATGGACTAAAGCTTTGAACTGTATGTAAGCCAGCTCCGGCTTACATGTTGTCTTTTATAAGAGTTGCCATGGTTATGGAGTCATTTCACAGCATTAGAAACCCTACCTAAGACAGTAAGATAATTTATCTGGGTCTATCACTGGGTTCAACATCATCGCTAAGGAAACTGTGCTTTATCAGATGATAGCTATGTGTTCTATTACTCATGGTTCTGATGAGGAACAGAAATGCGGTTATAAATATATCTGTAGGATGATGTCATTATGCAGGTGTAGGAAGGTACAAGATAGAATGAGGCCTGTCATTGGATGAAAAGGAAGGATGGCTGGGAGAAATGTTTTAAAGAGATTGGAGAGAAGGAGAGAGAAGCAGCCGAGAGAACATGGAGGTGGATGTTAAGATTCCTCTCTGCACATTTACAGGTTGTTATGAATAATCTTAAGGGATGGATGTGTACAGGGCTTGGCATGTCTAAGTGGGCAATTATATATATCAATTGGTTCAGAGATTATTGTGTTGTGTGTTCTTCGATGTGGTGATTTAATTGAATTCAAGAGAGTATGTGATGGCTGGAGACACAAGGCCACCCTGGAATTGGGATGTGTATGTCTGGCATGGTGGTAACTGATATCTCGGGGCACTACAGTGCTGGATCTAGTGTAGGGTAAAAGAAAACCTTTTTTTCTAATTTTACAGCAACATATATCACATGTGTATACAACATACTTTATATAATATAGTATGTACAAATGTATATAGTTAAATACTATATTAGATACCATATGCTAATATTATATAATATGTACTATGTAATAAAATGCCACATGCAATATCCTATATAAAATTATATGATATATAATGTATGATTGCATAATTATGTATCTATTATATATAATAATCAATATGTATATCACATATATTGTTTAAAATAAGGCTTGGATGATTATAGAGGCTGAGAATCCTACTCTGTGTAAGCTGGAGGCATGGAAAATTGCCAGTTGTACTCCAAGATCAAGGGTCTAAGCACAAAGGAGCTAATGGTTGAGGACAGGAGAATATGAAATGTTTTCTTGTTTGTGCCATAAGCTCTGATGCTGTCCATGACAGGAAGAACAATCTTTATTCAGTTGCTATCAAGGCTAACCTTCTCCAGAAGGACTCTCATAGACCTACCTAGGAATTATATTTTACCAGAAATCTGGAGGCTCCTCCTTGCTGGCATCAAATATTAACTATCATTGTTGCTAATTCAAACGAACAGTCCTATGCTTAGAAACAGAGCCACTGCTAGAGTTTTCACGCAGTTAGGCTAAAGGAGTATTATGGATTTAAAACCCTAATCATTCCCACAGCCCTTAGTGAAGTGCCATATAAAGACAGGTTCTCCACTAGAAAATGATCTCTGAGAGGGCATTCAGTCCCTCACGAGTTCATCCTACCCCTCGGCACGTCTACCCAAGGCCTGTTTAGAAACTCCTCATCACTCAGGGATAGAGTGCTGGGGTTCTACCTCCTGGCCCAGCCACTGTCCTGGGAGCCTGGTCTGTTCCAAGGCTGTCTGTGGCTCTTACAGACATGCTGTGGGGGCAGCCGCTTCGTTTATGCTCCCCCCACCCCTGCCTTCATCTGCCCTTGGGAGTTTTTGTCATCCTCATTTCGGTTTACTTGCCAGCTTCTCCCTTGTGCCCCCTCAGGCGCCCAGCATTACCTGCAGTCCTGTGTTCGAGTTATCTGGCTTAGTTTCCCTTTCTGAAAAATCTTAGCAAAATCACTTCAGAGGTGGAATTCCTTCATTTGCTTTCCTAACAATTGTGCTTTGCTGCTGATTAAATGTGCAAACTCCATTTGCCCTGATTGTTTGAAAACAGGAATTGCAAGTGGAGGCTGCGCATGGTAGTACTGCAGGGTCAAAGCTACTCCCACAACACTACGGGTAACTGCTTCTTCGATGTCTATAGAGCCTGGCTCATAGTACTAATTAATTTTATTAACTTGGAGCTGAAAGGAGGTGGCACCTTAGATAAGGGCATAAAATGCAGTAGACCTTGCTGGACTAGTTCCACTCGCTCGTTACAAGTAATAAGGCAGAAGGGATGCTTAGACCACAGTCTACCCCCACGGCATCCAGAGAATATAAGCGAGAAAAGAAAGACATACTTCTTTCAGTGCAAGCAGCAAGTTTATTTATTTTTGATAAGGAAATAACAAAGGAATGGTGCCAAGTGAGGTACAATCGAAGCATTTGCATATGGAAACTGTCCTCGAAATATCAGATTGTTGTCACAGTTACTGATTGTCAGTTTTAAAAAATTTGAAACCCTAAGTTTGTCAAAAATAAAAAATTATTCTGTGGGAAAATCCGAATGGTAATTTTAGTTCAGAGCCATGATACTGAGGGTAAAAGTGTCTCCTTGGCTAAGACCAAGGTAGTACTGAGATGCTATATACATTCCTACTTTAGATTCCTACTTTGCAAAACGCCTGTGTGTTTTGCAAAGAAAGTGCAAACATTCTTACTGCATCATTTTTGGAAGTGCGTCTTCCAGTGTTAGTTAATGTGAGTCAACATCATGGCTCATGCAGATAGACGGACACACACACACACACACACATGTTTCTGATGCTGTATTGGAAACATTTGGGTCTATTCAGATAGCAAATATGATATACACAGGGACAGACACCAAGTCTTCAGATTGATGTCTTTTCATTAATGTTGAAGTGGTAAAAATTACTTAGAAAGATTTCATTTTCTTAAGGACACAGCTGAACACATGGCAGCTTCCTAGCTCTCTGAAGCAACATGTATAATTTAATTGGCAAATACAGAATAAATGAACACCGGGAGACAAAAATAAAAGTATTAGAGCCCATTACAATCTTGAGTAATGTAGGAGGAAAAGCATATAGGAAAAGTCTTGTGATCACGTATTTAGCTTTACTTCTTCTAGTATATATCATAATTTAGATCTATATAAAGTCACTTACATACAAGCAACTTTTCAAGTGTTCCAGCTGAAAGCGTGGCTGGGGGTTTGGCTTAATCATTTTTTTAACCAGTTTCATTTATAAAGCTCGTAATCTCGCCAGCAGGGCTTCAACCTCAGGAACTGATTCGCTTTTAGAAACAGAGCCAAGAAGTTCCATTTCCTTTTTTCTGTTGCTTTCTGCATTGCAGGCTTCCTTCTCAACTGCCTTGATCCTTCCTGTAGATGTATGAGTGTCTAGATTACAATTAAGCTCCTTGGCGACTGGAGTCCTGGTGGAGGTGCAATTGATACTGTGGTGTGGACGCGACCCTTCACTCAACTGCATTTTCTGATTTTCTACAGTAAGGAAAAAAGAAACACGAAACTTGTCAGTGTGAAAACCAAGGCCCAGGCATGTTATAAAACATAGTTTTAACCATTCTCAACAAGTAAGTCCTCTTCGATAGGCTAGAAATAGCAGTAGAAAGGTAGACATAAAGGAAGTATGTGGCAGTTAAGGATCGATTAGGTCATAGTAGACAATGGTCTATTTCCTTCTATTCTGCTTCTATTCCTCATTCAGGATTTGGGTCAAACAACAATGCAATGGAGAGGCCTCTCTAACCATAAGAAGGACCTCATGTTTCCCCTCACTCCGTTTCTTTCCCTCATCGTTGGCTCAGAGCAGCACAGCAAGCACATGCACACACATGTCTGTTTATTGTCCACTGGGTGTCTTTTCAATAGGATGTATATCCCACAGAGCAAAAGCTTTATTTTAAATACCATGCAGTTTCAGTAACTACAGCAGTCCTGGCTAAGCTGTGTGTTCAGTAAACACATTGGGTCTGTACAGATTATGACCAAACAGGGGAATTAGATTAAGAGTTTCTTTTCGAAGAAAAAGGAAGATTCTCTTAAGTTTAAAAGTTAAAAAAAATCCCTTAAAAATAATGAAGCTGTCAGGCAAATTGCATTTTCTAGCAAACCATAATTACATAACTCTGTCATAAAGACATTGAGTGGTATATCCACATCTACCTATACCTATATATGCTTGCACATATCTACACATATATACTGGCAAGAGATTGTGGTCTTGACTCCATAATGGGCAGTGATTAAGAGGTGCTGGCCGATTCTCTCTGAGACGTCAAATTTCTTCTAATTAACCGACCCCCACATTGTGCAGCCTCATGACTGAGTCTCTCCTAGATCTCTTGCACATTGTGCAGCCTCATGTCTGAGTCTGTCCTAGATCTCCGACTTTTAAAAAGCAGACTGCTTCAATATTCATGTAACCTTGAACAGGGTTTGAAAACGGCTCCAACACACTTGACATGACATTTAAAGTTTTTTGGTTATTCGCCGAGAGATGTCCCATTATCCCAACAGTAATGACTTTGGAGCACAAGCAGTCACTCATGACAGTGTGTTTTATGTGCGCGCTGAAAATTCCAACCGAAAACAGCTTGGACATTAAAAGGTGGCTGCTGAAGATATTTACTGCACTGTCATTTCCTGACCAGGGGCTTCCGGTGATGGATGAGTATTTTACACAGTTTCTTGGACAATCTCTACAAATTTTAGAAGTATGATCAGCTTTTAGCTGTTGGAAGAAAATAAATACACTTTTCTTATCACTTTCTCTATCAGGTGGGCAACTGTTACTCAAAAATCAAAATCTAACAGAGCAGTGATTTTTTCTTGGAGGAGTTTATGTACTGCAGCGTACGGTGCACACTCTGCCTGCAGCAAAGAACACACAGCGGACTGGTGGTTCTGCCTTTCCCAGGGCCACAGAAATGAATTGTTTCTTGTACCTAACCCCTCCCCCCAAAGGTGTGCGGAAAGTGCATTTGTAGCTAAATGCTGATTTTTCTGTCAGCATACTGCTCATTCCCAAATCTTTCTACCATTCCGGGTCATTGATGTCTTGTATATTACTCCATCATGAGACTGCCAACAAACAAGGTTATTTTGCTACTGGGCAACTCTAATTGAAATCTTGGATTACTGAGAGTACATTGGCAAGAATATGGATCTGGACTACAAGAAAATAATTCATAAAGCCCACAATATAGCTATATAAAAATCAAGGCCAATTCTGTATGTGGAAAAATAAAAAGAAAAAAATAACATGGGATTTTAGGTAGACATACTATGAAATCTGAACTTTAATGGGTGGTTCAATCTCTTTGAGTCCCAGATTCTAATAATAAATCTCAAAGAGTAGCTATGGGGATAAAAGGATAAGCCGCGCTCCTATATGGTGATTATTGTCCTAGTTAGGGTTACTATTGCTGTGATGAACAACCATGGCCGAAGTGACTTGCGGGAGAAAATGGCTTACTTGGCTTATGTTGTTCATCACTGAAGGAAGCCAGGAGAGGAACTCAAACTGGGCAAAAACCTGGAGGTAGGAGCTGATGTGGAGGATACGGAGTGATACGGGTATCAGCTTGCTCCTCATGGCTTGCCCAGTCTTCTTTCTTACAGAGCTCAGGAGAAAAGAACCACCTACAATGGGTGGCCCTTACCGTTTGATCACTAAGAAAATGCTCTCTGTACAGCAGGATCTTATGGAAGTATATTCAAGGCTCCCTCCTTTCCAGTATCTCTAATCTGTGTGTCAAGTTGACATAAAATTAGCTAGCACACTTACCTTTCCTCCCCCTCTCAAAAACTACAGGAGCTGCTCATCAGTCACAGGGACTCAGTGTTTACTTGGCGGCTCTGGCATGACTTTGCCAGTGCTTAGCAGAGGGCTGAAATGCCACTTTATGGTCATCCTGTATTTATTAAGCAGCCTGTTAATTGACAAAGAATTTGTTGCATCTCAAAGAGCACCATCATGTTATAGACTAAGGAGTAAAAGCAAAAAGAGGTTTGGTCATGTGCTTACATTAGTTACTGAGTAAGTCGGTGGCAGAAGCCAGATAGATGTTGTCTCAGGAGACACTGGAACTATCTTAGACAAAGCTAAAAATATTTTTGCCAAAGATAAGTGTAAATTCATAATAGTGATAATCCTGAACCCTTACAAAAACTTTGTAAAGCAGAAAGACAAATAGAATCTACCTTAGCACAATTATGTTCAAGGTTACATCATCTCTTTCTGTCCTGGTCTCAATTACATTGATGACTGAATTCTAAGGTTGAATTCAATTCATTGTAATATCCTAAGCCATCCATCCTTCCATTTTCCTAGATAGACAGTTCATACTCTTTCTGCTCTTTTCAAACTGCGAACATTTAAAGTCATTGTAATTTGGCCCATTCATTCAACAAGCATTAGCATCTAGCATCTATCTGTACCTCCTTCCTGTTAGGATGGATGCATTCTGCCCTCCTGAGAACAAGTTCTAAGGTCTCCCTTTTGCTATTGCCTTCCTGTTGTCAGCTGCACTCTCCCCACTGAACTGTCAAGGTGCAGCCCTCCCTGTCATCATCCCCGTCCTGGTTTTATATCAACTTTACACAAACAAGAGTCATTTGAAAGAAGGGAATCTCAATGGAGAAAATGCCTCCCTAAGATCCAGCTGTAGGGCATTTTCTCAATTAGTGATGGATATGGGAGGGTCCAGGCCATTGTGGGTGGTGCTTCTGGGTTCTAAACAAAATCAGCTGGAGCAAGCCCCAAGGAGCAAGCCATGAGAAACAAGCCAGCAATCAGTGCCCCTCCATGACCTCGGCATCAGCTCCTGCCTTTAGGTTCCTGCCCTGTCTGAGTTCTTGTCATCCTTAAATGATCTTTCAATGAAGGACAACATGAAAGTGTAGATCAAACAAACCCTTTCCGCCCCAGCTTGCATTTTGATCATGGTGTTTCATTACAGCAATAGAAACACTGACTGAGACAATTCTCAGCATACACATTTGTTGTGGTAACATCAAACTCAAGAGAGAAGGAAATTTTTATTTGTTTCCACTTCTGCCTTGGCTTATACCTCAGTGTTTGGCTCCTTTAAAGAAAACCCTTTGAAGGAGTGAGGTTCTTGCCTCTGTTTTTCCTTTTTACATTCCTCTTGAACCCACACTCATCCAGATTTTGACATTTTACTCTTCTCCAGCAATTCTTGTGAAAGTCACCAGTGGACCGATTGTTGAGAAAAAGGCCACCAGCTACTTGGACGTCTTTGCCTACCGGACAGCAGTTGAAGTGTCCAGCAGAGCTTGGGGTGCTTCTTTTAGTGCTTTGGTGTTTGAACTTCTCTGGAGGCTTCAGGCAATAACCAGTGGGCTGATGCAAGGAAAAACATTTAGATCCTTTTTGAGAAACTCAGAATAGTCATGGGTTTGCCATTTGGGATAAGATGCTAAAGAAATGGCTGGTATTTGAGTCCTCTGCAGTTTCAGAAGGAAACACTTTCATGGAAGAAACTGATAAGGTGGTGTGAAAAAGGAAGATGCCACTCTACGGACCCCTAGAAAAATAGCCACATGTACAAAGCACATTAAAGGGAGAGCTTGCAACCCTGTGAGCACTTTCTCAATAACTATTCACTCCCAGAAGCCAAGCTCCCCTCTCTGCATAGCAACAAACCCACCTGGCCCCTAGTTTCCATTTGGATTAAATTTTCCATAGTTGTCTTTCAAACAACACAGGGCTGGCAAGTCTGTAAATTAGAATGCATGGGTTTGCAGAGGCATAAGTAAATTAGAATTTGATGTGGGAGGCTTCATCCTTCACATCTCAAGTTAGAAATACAATATGGCACTCTTGGACATATGGACTCGGTTGAAAGGTAAGGCTGGGGCTGCAATAAAAAGAGAAGCACTTCTATTTATCCTCCACAGAAATCTTTGCCAACGCACAGTTTTAAAACAGAAACCAAAGATACTAAGGCAAAATAGGATGCCTGCTTGATTTTCTAAAGGGAGTATTTTTGTACAATTTTATGAATCAAATCTTGGGCTTTCCTTTTTCCCCTTTAAGATATTACCATTGATGTGTTGCCAATACTCAGGCCCACTGGTAATGGCAGCTCAGATAGACCATGAGACAGCTTCTGTTCTTAGTACCAAACCCATAAGGGAATCCAATACACATAGCCTGTATTTCTGTATCTGTGGAACAGATCTTATTCAGGATAAGAATACACAATATTTTTCTATAAAATAGGAGGACTCACTAATTTCAGTTAACCCCCCCATGACTCTTACTGTAAGAACAGAATCAGAGAGCTTTACTCCCTCTGTGAATTAAAAGTTGGACTGCTGGAAAGTCGAATTGCTCTTAAATGCAGAGAGCCCACTGGACATAAATTTAAAAACGAAGACTAAACTGTATCCAGTGTGGGTTCCATATAGTGTTCAGCAGAATACAGATTTCGATGACAGCAACATTCAGAAACCTCGCCCATTCTGCACTAAGAGCGTTCTCATTGCTTCCGCAGAAACACAACAGCACAGGAATCTAGGGAAGAGGCTGACAACACACGCAGCCACACATGTATGCACGCATGTACATTTTGGCATCTGAATGAAGTATGTCAGCCAATAGTTGCTATGTATCTTCCATGCAGAATGCAAGGACCACACCCCGACTGATGGCCCCTGTAGGAACCTTCCCACTGCAGCAAATACTGGTTATGCTTCAGAGGGGCTTTTCTTCCCTTTAAGTCAGCACACTCCTCCATAACACGGTGGTTCTAACGGTTACTGGCCTCTTAGGCATGGCAACTCTCTGACGCATAAGGAAACTGAGACTCCACCTTCTGTGGCCAATGGCGAGACTGTGGCCGATTTGACAGGAGAAGGAATATACAACATCTGAGCCCTAATGTGACTTCAGTGACTTTCGCTCTTCTGATTTGGTGTCTTTTTACAACTTCTTCCATTGCTCTTAACTATTACTTTGACCTACTAAGTAGCTGTGTTCTTTCACCCTGTCAGCAGCTTTATTAAGGGAAAAGGAGTGAATAACCCATAAATATCATTTTTAAGGCACCTCTGGGTATGCGGAATAGTAAAGTGTATGACAAATATATGTTTTTAATCTATGCACTAACTGAAGTTAGTGCTGGCCACCAGCAGTAGATATCTCTCGGGCTTCCTTACTGTTGATTTATCAATACGATGAAGAGTCTTCTTGGTTTCATTTTGCTCTTTGCCTTACACATACACATATATATGTACATACATACATACATACACACACACAATGACAGATTTGTAAAAGGTCATTTTATATGGCTAACATCTTTACAAGTATCAACTAAACCATCAGAATCATTTGTGTAAAAACAGATCTGAACAAAATGCGATCCCCATTCAAATAATGAAATCTCTGGATCGAGACACTAACTCTCAAGCTAGTATGTTTTCTGTAAAGCTCATATACACAGTTACTTTCTCATTTTATCATGCCATAAATAAAATTTCAAAAGCAGCAGAGTCAGCTGCCTTGCCAGTCTCAGTGCTGGGCAGGTTGGAATCGAGTGTATGACTAGATGGAATCTTGTTAAGGGCCCAGGCTCAGAAGAGGAAGTCAAGCCCCATTTCCCTTGAAGATGGAGGAAATGGAAGGGCCCACATCCTGCTGCTTTCCTTTCTGACAGGCCATGGGTTAGGTACCCTTTCCAAGTCTGCTCTCCTAATGCTCAAGTCTTAGCATTCCTCTTAGAATCTTTGGTTTTGCTCATTCTTTACTGAAATTGTTCCCTATGAGTGCCCAAAGCCTCAAGGTTCTTACATTCTGTCTCCGGCCTCATTTCCCCCTGAGACCTGGCTTTTGTTCCAGTTTCTGGAAGGTGTTCTTTAAGTGGCTGCAATTTTTTACCCATGTTAAGACTCCCACACCTACATGTTTGGCAAAACAGCTGATAGATTACGCTAATTAGGTGATTCATGGTAGTGCCCTAGACAGTTTGCAGACATGAATGATGTGGGATGGGGTTAGTCAGGCCAGCAGAATGTGATTGGGACAGTGAGGTTTGGGGAGAGTGATATTAGCCCATTCACGAAGAGTGGCAAGCACCACTTAAAATTCAGGTTTGTGGTCAATGACTGCATCAGTTACATGTAAATAATGAAGTCTTAGTTTGTGTGGAGGACACTTAACTTCAGGTGAATTTCTTGTTTGGCACTATATTTTCCCTTACATATCAATGGAAAATTTGGTTTGCCTTGGATACCAAAATCTGTAAATGCTCAAGTCTTTTATGTAAAATGGTTTAGTGTTTCCTATAATCTATACACACCCTCCCATGTGTTTTAAATCATCTCTAGATTACATCATATATATATATGTGTGTGTGTGTGTATATATATATATATATTTGCTATATGCTCTGTGTCAGGTTCTTATTTACATCTCCTTGCTATGATTGAACTGTAATGGGGTTATGCTTATTTGAATTATGCTACCATGAATCCCCTCATCTGGCAAAGTAACAAAACTGAGGAAATTTTAGGAATCACTAAATTTGTACTCTTCTGGTCAGAAGGTAACAGTGGTCTGGGTACCCCATCCTAGTACCTGGTGTCCAAAATGAGGCAGTATTTTTTGAAGGATTATGACTTATGCAATTTTAATACAGGCAACTGGTGTCAGCAGTCATTGCAAGATACTTCTTATAGCTTGCATTATTACTAAAATAATATCAAAGAATCACATGGTCCTTATATAATTTGAAAACATTTTCCTGACATGTATTTGTATTTGATTCCCTTAAAATTTTACTTAGTATTGTGTTATATACTTGTGTGTACACACATTCTGTGAATACACAAACCATGGACTATGTGTGGAGGTCAGAGGATAACTTTTGGGATTTGAGTGTCTCTTCCCATTCTTATGTGGGTTCTGGGCCTTACACATAGGGCACTGAATTGGGCAGCAGGTGCCTTACGTTCTGTGCACAGATGCATTCATGTGAGTCTTCTAAAAACCCTGGGACAGAGGTGAGGTATGTGTGTACGCGTGTGTGTGTCTGTTCACCCCAGTTTACACGTGACGATGAGGAAGCAGAAGCTGATTGCAGGCAGGACTAGAGAACTCACACCATCACAGTCCTGGTTAAGAAAGTCTCCTGTGATAGGGCCCCTTTATTTATTGACTGATTTATCCTCTTGCTTCTGACTCCTGCACACTGGGGTAACTAACAGGTGTGCATGACCGAACTCGGCATTCTGTGTTTTGATGATCTGTATTTTGGCCTTCTTTAGCTATTTATTTCACATTCTCCAGTGAACTCTTTTAAGTGACCAAATCTCTTTATCCATTTCTCCCAATCAGATCCTTGGGTTTCTTTCCTGCTCCTCCTGCCTTCTCTCAGACAAGGTTCAGGCTCAACCAACTCTTTTCAGAAGACTACAGATTTTTATTTCCATCCTTGACCACAGAGCTTCACACTGCCTATCAAGGCACCTTTAAGCATTTCAGTGTAAGCAATCTACCACAATTTCTCATCTGAGAAAACACATTGACACAGAACTCACAAATGCAAAGCATCATCCTCTTCCTTCTAGCCCACTGAGCACAACCACCGTCTGTTAACTAGCTCTGCGCTCACGGCAATCCAGGGCCAGCATGCTTGTGATCACTGATACGTGGCTTAGAGGGCACTGTGTATTTCTAAGCCTTCCTGTCAGGTAGTAGATAGGTAACAATTTGATCAATTGCACTTGTGTTTTATGAAGAAAAGTCTGGGAAATAGCAGGGATGAATTTGAACAATATAGGTACAAAGTAAAAAAATATACATTTGAAAAATTGTTTAGATTTCGATCTCTTTCTCTTGTCTCTCTCTCGAGAGGGAGAGACGAGAGAGAGAGAGAGAGAGAGAGAGAGAGAGAGAGAGAGAGAGAGAGAGAGAGAGAGAGAGAGAGACTTAACCCTATACCATGGGAGCTTAGGGAAGTCCATGGACTGTCCAACACACGTAGCTCTTGCCATTTGCTTTGGAAGAATTCCATCTAAATCTTAGGACTTTATGTTTATGGAGGCCACAGCAAACACACAATCAGAAATGGAAAGAACAGTTAGGAAGCTGTAGGGTGTCTGGGGAGCTTGATTCTCAGTGGGAATCACTTGGGTACCACAATGGAAAATAACCAGTTAAATAAATGCTTAGGGAGATATTTCTCTGAAGCCATTTATAAGCCGTATCTGATAGTGTGCTTTTAAGTAGCTTCTTTTGTTTACATTTATATACTTTCCAATTCCACCTCAGATACATCAAATGCACAGATGTTTTTTCTGAATGGGTATCTTGGGCATTTCTACTCTGTTTCATTTTGATTTATAGAATCATGTAATGTAGAACATCTTTGGATTGGAAAGATTTTAGTTACTTGGCAGAACCATCTACCCAAAGTTTATTCTATTTGCTCAATTTCAAAAATAGTTTGCTTAGATGTGAAATCAGATTCTGAAAATCTCATAGTCACTAGGTAATATGACAACATGCCCTATGGGCAGCATTAAGAGACCACACATTCCTTTATTCAGCTTTGGTTCTCAGACATTTTTTTGTCACTGGCTCTACCTACTTCCTCCTTGCCCCTCCCCCCTCAGTTAGGACTATATTACATAAAGGCAATTTCTTTTCTATTCACCAGTCTGCCAAGTATTAGAAAAACAAAACAAAGCCAATCTAAATTATCTCCTCATTATGCCAAACAGCTATAGTTTCCTCACTGCATCTTGTGCTGACCATACGCTGGAATATGAATAAGAGAGTTCTTTCGTTAACTCAGTGGATGGCCAGCTCTCCATGCAAGCTGTTAATTCTTTGATGTATTTAAGACTCCGTTCTTTCTGCCATGGAACTGCATCTACTTAACAGTTCAAAATTCTGAATGAAAGAACAGTCAACTAGGGGGAGGTTGTATATTATAAAACAATCCATGTTCACAGAAACCTGATAATAACACAGAAGCAGAGTTGATAGACTTGCTGTGTTCTGGGGCTTGAAGGTTTCTACAGAAAGTTTCTGTGTGCAACATTGTCAAGTTGGAGTTTTGCTGGAAGAAAGCTAATTGCTGTCTACAGTCATCCCACCAGAAAGTATCTGATATTTCAGATTGTGATTAACAGATTAACAGGATTGTGCCTGGTTAGAATTTGGGTGGGAGAAAGTTATAATCATTGCTATTATAAAATTAGTAGCAATAACAAGAGCAATTTGTAAACTATAAAGCTCAAATTGTAATAATCCATAAGCCAAAGGATCAATACTGCTCATTTCTCCAGGCTTCCTAAGAATGGCTCTATAACTAATGTGTCCCTATATAGAAATGCTAGTTTAGGTGGCTAAAGAAAAAGTCACTCAAACCAAGATTTTTCGCTCACTTCTGCATGGACAAGTACATGTAGCTTTGTTATATGTTCACATATTTTATACTGATCATAGTACATTATCAAACAGAACTGTATCATTCAATCTTCATATAAAATAGATTAAAGATACCAATATTTTCTTAATATTAAGATAAATTTCCCTAATACACAAGTTCTTGAGAATCATCAATAAAGAAGGAGACCTACTGATGGAATCAGGTATTACTATAGGATACAATTTTATGAAAGTCTTTTTATTATTCTAGTAGATTGAACTTTTACTGGACTGCACAGCCAAGTTCATAATATACCTTGAGATCACTTAAGACAGCCTGCATTCGTACTGTGTACTCAGCCTTTTAACGTTGAACCTACCCGAAAGAGAACAGCGTAACAGCCAGCCTTACTATGCTTTGGATTTTCCCTGCAATCAGTTTGCACACCCTAAGGTAAAATGCAGCTTTAATGTTAAATTATACAGTCTTCCATGCCACTAACCCAGAGTAATATAAGTATGCCGTGGCAGCCACTTGCTGTAAACAGTCAACAGGTAGGGAAAAATCTTATACAATACATGTCTACCATAAATCCTGCGAGAAACATGCAGATGCAAGTTGATGGTGTCTTCTGCAGTTTTTTTTTTTTTAAACTGTTCTGGGTCAGGAAAATAATCTCATTCCTTGGGAATGAACTCTGGTAAATTTTTCTGTAATGTATTTCACTCCATTCCCATACGCTTTCTGGGTTGTCCAATAAATACAGCAAAGCGCTTTATGAAGGGACAGTCAAAGTGTGAGATTGACAGAAAACAAGCAGGCAGTTAGGCCAGTAACATCTACCTACAGCCCAATGGGAGAGACAAGGAGGAGTGGAACATGCATACTGAAATTTGGGGGTCAGAGTAATCCAGGAGGAAGTGCTTGGTTTTCATTCCGGAATGTGGTGCCACTGCATTTCAAAGCCCCTGCAGCTATTTTAATGTATCTGTTATTATCCATAGTAACATTATAAAAGAAAAACAATGGGGTGAAATAAAGCAGTGCTTCAGTGTGCAACATTTCACTGTGATCTTGTTTTGTGTGCAGACGAACAGTTACACATTCTTGGAAACTTGGATTATGTGAATGGGATAAGGGATAATAGACAGAAGGCAGACATTAAAATCATCCTCAGAAAACTCAAATTCTAATGCTTACCCATCTACTGCTGCGACATTTTAATCTAGCCTCCTAAGCACAGGGAGACTATGCTGCCATTTAGGGATTTTTGTTTTACTTGTGTATACCATGAAAGTCAGAAACACCTAACTTAGTAAATATGACTCTCCATGTTTGCAAATGAAGTTGGCTTTTCTTGCTTGACATTCTATTTGTCAGAGCAGGACTAGTGTATCAGGGTGTGGACTGGTGGCGGTGGATCAAGGCTGATAGACTGGCCTGATTTGATGGTCTCCTACAGAGCTCAACAGTGTTTGTTATCTTGCCCTGGATTGATGATACCAGGATTGATTATAAAATCTGGTATGTGTTTCCAAGAGTTTAGACTTGTATACTTCTTTAAAGGGGATGGGATACAGGATCTGACGTGACTGGTAGATATTACCTGAAAGGGAGCAGCTTAGGCCAGTCCACTTCCACCTCCTAGTGCCAGGGTGACAACAGTAAGTTCCACAGTCTACCCTCCTCAGCTTTGGCCATTACAGACTGATTATGGGTACTGCCCTTCTTTCAAGGACAGATTTGTATGGGCAATCTGGGAAGAAGTGCTGATACGGTTTGGGGTTTATCTGTGCTCATACCCCACACAGACTGCCCTATCTGTGACCTAAAAGAAAAAAAAGAAATCTAGCAAACACCTTAATCACAGATTGTAGTCTCTTCCAGAGACTGATTTTTAAAGGTATCCGATGGCGTCTGTTCTTCTAAAAACTCACTTCTTGTTTTTTGCTGTAAAGTTTCATTGTTATCTCCCCTTAACAGGACCTGTGTAATACCTTTATGCAGGAACATTAACATGTATGAAATAGGTAATACAGTAGAATGTATAATCACTGAATACAGAAAACCACAACAGCTTAGGTCATGTGCAATACGGTGAGAGAGCATAACTGGGAAATGTATGCTCATTGCTACAACTGTCATATATAGAGTCAAGGCTCTGGGTGCTGGCTGTGTCCCTGGTGCTGAAGCTACAATCTGACTTCTCATTGTTTTGGCTAAGTTAAGAATGATCGACCTCCATTTTCAAGGTGAGATATTTTGATCAGCAATATAACTGAGGCAAGGAGGGTCTCTCTTCCAAGCTGTCCCTTTTTAATGAGGAAAACATCAATGTCACTTCAGTTATTTTCTTGCAAATAAAACACCCAGTTTGGTTTCTGTGAAACCCCAGGCTGCACGGGGATCTCTGAAAAATTGGTTTCTGTAAACAGCTCATTTTTAATGCTGCCTTGGCTGAGTCCGTGCTTTCTAAGACTCCATGGACACACAAACGGTTCGGACCACACAATTCCCTCCTTCCGTTTACTGCTATAGATTCCTGCCTCAGGCTTTTCTTGCCAGCAGGGACTGTTAACTCAAAGACTTGCTTCCACTCTCTTCCTGGGGCTTTGGAATACCTCCCGTCTCTATGGTAACACAAAACACAAAGCACTAGAAATGTACCATACAGTGGGTAGGAAAAAACCAGAGTACAGCTCTCTGGGTAAAGCTGAAGAAGGTGCTGACAGCAGGCAGACAGACAAGGAGGAAGGATGGGTAACTGTCCCTTGTTCATTCAGTCAGACAGTCTTCAAGAGCTACACATGTCATCACAGAGGAGACATTGCAGTCTGTCTCTGGAGCTGTATGATCCACATAGTATTTGAAATTAAGAAGAATGTGCCAGAGAGCCACAATAGCCATATATGTCTAGGAATTCACAGTTCATTTAACCACTGAGAGAAATAAGTACTCTGTCAAATAAGCCCCCAAATTTACACATTATGAAAGACATTCACATCGACATTTAATAGATACATTCTAAATACTTCCAACTACCCTGCAGCCAGCACCAAGTCATTGATCTATATACAAGGTTCTAGAAATGGCCATAATTTACCCTCAGTCATGCTCTCCCTTGATATCTCAGATGACTTAAAGCTGTTGAGCAGTTCTCTGACTTTACGGATGGTATTTTCTGTTATATTTCCTCTTATTTTATACCTGTAAATATTTTTGCTTAAGATATCATACAAGGTCTTGTTAAAGGGTCAAGAGACAATCATAACAAGAAGAACACTATACAGAATATTCCAGTATGATATACTGTAAAAATAAGGTAAAAGAGAGAGATGAACAGCATATGGCAGAATCCTCTTTTTTATTTGTCGCAGTATAACATCTCTCTCAGTCATCTCTATGTCTCCTGGTGCAGGGCACTGTGATAAATGCAAGTCTATAATTTCATCATTCCCGAATAATTAGAAGGCCCAGATCCCTAAATTATTGGACAATGCCAATCTGTTTCTGGCCCCAGACAGTATCTCTAAAGTTTGCCTCTGAAACAGGACAATATATATGAGGAGCCTTAATGAAATCAATATAAGAATATTCAAGAAGCCTCCACATTTACACGTTATGAGAGACATTCACACTGACATCTAATAAGTACACTCTGAATACCTTCAAAACATTTCATGCAAGATTATATAACACTGCTTTGCACTGCTCCTGGAAGCTGGCTATGAGAATGGGGCATCCTGAAGAGGCATGGAGATTATTGCACAGGGCGGCCGGCCGGATGCTCCATTTCCAGCACCTGCCCTCACAGTGGACCAAGAATCCGTCCTCTCAAACCACCCTCTAACATAGACTAATGGAACTTCGGGGAAGCTGATCTTGCTTGTAGAACTCTTACTTTAGAAACTCAGAGTTCCTTCCCTATTTCTCTCTCTTTTTAAAACACCCAGTACTCCTTAGGGAGGCAGGCAGTCCTTGGTACAGGAGACTTCCTAAAAGCCCCCAGGAAACTAAGATGTAGCTACAGTTATAGCCACTAGAGGTCAGCCAGTTACCCCTGTCACTAATAGATTTTAGTGAACAATATTGTAGCCTGAATAACTTTTAGTGATTTTAAAAACATGGAACGAACATTCCTTTATAACCATTACATACAGCAGCATACTTGAGAACTATCTGGCTTTTAAAGCCTTTCAAGACTGGTACTTCCTTCCTAGATGGACTCACATTGTATTCGGAAGAGGAAAGAATCCATTGTGGTGAGTAGGTCTTTGCAATTAATGGGATCTTATGATCTAGGAAGGCTGCAAGAACTGAACAGGGAAGTAAAGTCTGAGGTTTTACCAAGTCCATCTTGGTGACAGAACTTTAGTGAACCTGCACACTCAGTCCTTGAATAGCGTGTGCATTTTCTCCTTGTACAGACAAATCATATGCATTTACAGACCTACATATTTGAGTACAGATTAATTATAATGAGTGAAGTCATTGTCTGTCTAGTGAGGCTTACTACATAATATGCTAGATATGTGTCAATGACATAATTATGACCTGTAACAGCTCACAGAGAGCTTAGATATAACAAAGTACACCTCTAACACAATTCTATCCACGTTCTCAGTATCTCTCAACAAAGCAACTACAAGCACTTTCCTCCATTTCAGGCTGTCAAAAAAGGGCAGGCAATGAAAATGACGTTAACCAACCAAATTACATATTCGGTGCCAGGTGGGGACACACGTGCTTGTTGCCTTATTTGGAACCCTATACGGCTGAATAAAGTCTGAGGGAGGAGGTTTTGACATGTGTAGAAACTTTCCCATGATTGGGGAAGACTCAGTACCTGGCTCCAAAGCATAATGCTGCAGTTTAAATAACACCTAATGCAGACAGGGAGGCACGCAGCACCATGGCGTTAGTGCTGGGATGTAAGAGAAAACTAAGAGACTGCATGTTTACCCACACTCTTTCTGAAAAATGCCTTATTGAGCTCTCCAGTGAGAGACAACCAGGAGATCTATTCCAGGGTCTGTGCTCAGGCTGTGTCAGGTCCTGTCTGTTCCTATACCTGCTGCTATGTAACTAGTTATTCACAGAAGCAGTAAACCCGTGGTTCAGACTCGCTAATGCCTGAGAAAATATTCCGTTAGTGACTGTAGGGCACATAGTGTTTCCTATTTTAATAAGCAGTCTTGTGTCAAACGGCAGGTTCAGGGTTTTAAAATCACTCTTTAAGTTTTCAAATAAAGTGAGATCATCGCAAAGGCCTTGACAACGCTGGATGAAATTCCTTTAGGAGATGATAGGATTTCTTAAATGGTTTTATCTATGTTTATCCGATAGGCTTTCTTGTTTCTGAAAATCTAGTATCTCTAAAAACATGTCATCAATATTCTCTCCTGATGGCCATGATGCCACCCATCACCAGATTTCTCTTCCAAGTTCATGACCTGATCCGCCTGACCCATGTTCCTCTAGTAACAAGAACATAAGCTATTGAGAGTCTGTGCTCTTTCTGTCCCTTGTGGTATTAAAGCCATCAGTGTCCATTTTATCCCAAGTTTTCATGGTTCTGCTATAGTTAAGAATGCAGCAGGGGCCATATGACTTTGCTCATTTACTGGAGTATACAGAGCCTATGCAGCTGATGCTGGTACCAGGAGCTCAGTGTACAACAACCAGCATGGGGCATGGTCCTCGCCTCCAGCAAGCTGCCAATCTAACTGCATCTGCATGGCATGGGTACCAAGCTACTTGCTTATGCCTTGCAGCTTTCAACAGAGAAACAACTAGAACAGAACAGAACAGGGTTTTAAGTGTGGCTCATCCCTTTTTCCTTTCTGAGATAGGAGTTTTCTATGTAGCCCCACATTTTTCAAAGCCCATATGACCCTCTCTGCCTCCTGGTATAAGCCACCATACTTGGCTTTGTGCCTCTAATTATAAAATATGCTTTATTAAATGTGATTTATGTTACAAAAGTCAGGATCCACATTTCTTGAACAATAAAGCCAAAAGCTTAAGTACTATGACTATGTTAGAGTTCACAAAAAATTGTACAGGCCCAAGACATTTGCAGAGGTAAGTCGTGAGTGAATGAGCGAGGGGATTAGTTAGAGGGAACTAAGGGACGAATGAACTAGTACACCCTTCACTGAAACAGAGAAGGAAAGAAATGCAGGTATGCGATATCTAAATCTAGACCAGCTCAGACAGCATAAACTGGACTCCATTGGAAGAACATGGAATGAACTGAGTTTATGCTCCAAAGTCTTAACTCTGAGCTCCAAACTTGGTGAGAACTGTGTTTCGATGAGGTCCTCCTTCTTCCTCTCCTACTGCTGGTACCACACAGATAGTAAAAGACAAACAAAACAAAACGAAGCAGCGCTCAACTCAAACTGATCATTTGCCTTGACTTTCTCTCCAGAGAGAGGCCAGTTGCCCACTCCTTCATAGCTAGGACTAGGGGAGAAGTACTTTAGCACATCAGCAGGAAGAAAGCCTCGTCAACTGCAGGCTCTCATTCCCAAGCATCCCGTTCATCTCTGTCCTAATAAACCCCAGATAAGATATATTTAAATGCCTTCTCTAGTGCACTCTCGCTCTGATCTCCTGGCTATGCTCTCTGTGCACTGGGCATGACAAGAACTTTCCATTACATCTCCCAGTTCGTTTCACAGACTACGTGAGGTTAACATTCCCATGATACAGGAAAAAGAAAATACAAACAAATAACCCAAAACCCCAAACCAAAGAAATCCAAAAACCAGCAGTAACAACAACGACATGGACAGACAAACAAACAAACAAACAAACAAACAACAACAACAACAACAAGACTAGTAGTCTAGCTACTCTTTGTGAGACCACAGACAGCATTCTTGGTATGATGCTGGGGTTGACTTGAGTCTCCTGGTTCAGAGGGCTCTGAGAACCTTCTGCAAATTGAAAGCCTTTCCCTGGAGGCAAGGTTAGCTTTATCTCACCCCCTGCTGCCTACACAGATTTAGTTTTAACTGAGCTTACAGCCTTGGAACAACCTTTTCATTTATCAAGCAGTATGCTTATTGATTTGTTTGTGCTTTGGTTTTGCATGAAAGAGAACCAAAAAACCACTTCCTCCTGCTCCTCTGCTGAGGTGCAAACTGTACACCTGTGACTAGATCAGAAGCAGAGGTTCCATGCAAAATCACAGGAGACACGGTAGGCCTTTGTCTTCCTTTCAGCTAGGACATTTACTTTATATCTCCTTCGAGAAGTCTCTTCCTTTCAGACTCTCCCATTTCTCCTTCTCCTTTTGTTTTTAACAACAACAACAACAACGACAACAACACCCAACCAACCAAATCAAATAAAGAAACACATAAACAAGTGACGACAACAACGACAAAACCTCTAAAACCGAATCATGTAATTCAAAGAGTTTCTGCGTAAAAGCTCTTGGACAAGGTACAGAGCACCCACCCACCACGGAATATAAAGTCCTGCTGGGGATCTTCACATAAACCTTGAAGGCCACCCACCCCCTTAGGCCTCTGATTGGTACAACAGACAGTAAGAGGTATTCTGAAAGAAGGGAAGCTTTAAGTTAACGCTGAACTACCTACTCTGTGACAACATTCAATCAGGATACATTTCTAAGTGTAAAATAAAAAAAAAAAAGGAAGAAAATTTCATTTCCATGTAGTCTTTCAACGCAGTATTCCTTCGGAGAACTGATATACGCTTACATATATTATCAGTAGATTCATAGCTGCGGGGATAGCTCCTGTGGTGTGTATTTATGTGCTAATTTGATAGGAATAAGGTGGGTGGCTCTCCAAACTCTGAATGACAGAGATGGTGGGAATGGCAGCTGTAGTGCTTATGAATTACAGCTCATCATCATTTGAAGTTATCTGACAGCTTCCTGAGAAAGCACAATTACAGAAATATCAGGCTTGAAAATTTCGAGGGTCTAGAATTATTTCGGGAAAAAAGAACCATGGAAAGTTTTTTGGGGGACCTGTAAGAGGAGAAGGAAACTTTCTTTTCTTTGACAGAGGCACAGTTCCCATTTTCCTAAAATGTTGGTCATTTGTAAACAACTTCCTTCCATTCTCACCTTCTAATATTTTGAGCATTTGTGTCTTTTCTTTCTTTCTTTCTTTCTTTCTTTCTTTCTTTCTTTCTTTCTTTCTTTCTTTCTTTCTTCCTTTCTTTCCTTCCTTCCTTCCTTTATGGGGGGGGCGGTGGTGGTGGTGGTGGTGGTGGTGGTGGTGGTGGTGGTGGTGGTGGTGATGAACACATATTCATGAATAAAGTAGAAATGAAAGAAACTAATAAAAATGATTCCTAGAAATCTTTTGTTTGGGTAAACCGCAGCCCCCTTGTTCTATTCTTGCTAGTTCCTGATGTTTCTCTAATGTTGCTGCTCACTAAACATGGGAGCAGGTGTGGATACAGCAGCACATTTAGTGCCAGGTGAATCCTCCTCAGAGGTGGTGACAAAAAGAAAATTGAGTCCATGAAGCTATGCGGATTACTCTAGTGACAGCTGTGGGAAATAGCAGAAGACCAAGGAAAATTCAGTCTCAATTTCAAGTGGTACCTTGCCATTATCTGAGTGAGGGACAATTGTTCTATTCAAAGGGTGCCATGACTATTCTAGAAGTAGTTAATACAATGTGATTGTCAACTATGATGGGAAGATGACAATGTTGTTGGCTACACAGAACAACGTCCTGGAGGCCCAAGTAGCATTAGGCTCAATGATTTGTAGTATAAGTATGAATAAGGTCAAGAAATGCATTTTTTAAAAAAATTATAAACCTCATTTTTATATGGAATCTGTCTGAGGGGCAATGAACCCAGAGATGTTAAAGTAAGTGTTTCCTTTGTTCTTTTGTTCCTTGTATTCAAAGTTAACACCTTAGTACCCAAAAGTTGAAAATCCCCAAACTGTATGTAGCACTCTTGTTTTATTTCATGGTGGCTGATTGTCGGGGGAATAGAGAAAACTAAAAGAAAGGCTTTGTGATGTTTAAACTCTTATCTGTTCTGAAGTTCTGTGTTTGAATATAAAAATAACAAACATAACGTAATAAACATTTACTGGTTAAAAGTTTTTATAGAAGATAAAGTATCATCCCCTAAACATGAAGCTCAATTACTAGATCTTTCTTTTGAAACACAGGAAAACGTCACTAATCTAATTTCATACAATTATGGTAGCAGGGCAGTTCTTTCTAAACTCTAGGCTTTATTTAGGATCTAGGAGATGCCATACAGCTCTTTAAAAATATCTTACAGTGTAAGAATAACAACACCAACTGTATCTATTAGCATCCACACTCCATTTAAGAAGTAGAGTGCACAGGTGGCTGTCACGCCAAAGAATGTTGGGCTCTGAAGGAACAGGCAGAGAAGCACTTCAGGCTTTTCATGGCTTAATAGTATTTAATAAACTTAAGAATCTTTTCCCTCTGAGAAAATATATTAAAATATACTCACTGACAAACAGGGTCTTCAGTTTTAATGTATTCATCTTATTCACACATTTACTTTATTGTAATAAAGATAATCTCTGAGTTCCTTTGGGCTAGAGATACAGAAAGCTCTGTCGATGATCAGGAAGTCTTTGGCCTGGCTCCCGTCTAAGAGTTTACTTTACAGACCGGGTAAGCATAGCTTAAAGCAGATCTTGTCTTCACTGGGTGTCAGGCAAGTGTGTGGTGCAAACAAAGAGCTGCAGAAACAGCCTTCTGAAGTAGAACAGGCAGGCACCACACAGCAGTGACAAACACAGCAAGACCAAACCTCCAAACCTTCCACAAGTGACTGTGAATACAACAATTATCAATTTAGAGCAAGAAGATGCTGGGGGTCCATGCAAAAGCACCAGTCCTTTCTCTTTGTCTTTTCTTGGTTGAGCTTCCCTGTAAAGAGTGAGTCTAGACCAAGAGGCAATATTAAAAACAAAAGGTTAGAGATCATCATGGGACATTAATTATGCAAAAGAAGCCAAACTGAATTTAATCAGAAGCGGCAGACTCAGGGCAGGAAGAATTTTCTCTTTTTGACAGAAGCAGTTAGGAAAACATTTATGGTAATACTGCAGCATCTGCTGATTACAGGCAAAGCTGCAGGACACCAGTGTTAAATCACTGAGCCATCCTGACAGCTCCTGGGTGCTCCAGTCACATCGACAGCAATTTACAGTGAAACTCATCCAAGTCTGAAAATCAGCCAACATGCTTAAACCAGAAAGAAGTAATTCAGATCTGACTTCAAAGGAATTACAGATGATACAACTCGGATATAAGCATTTGTCCTAAATATACATACATGTCACATATACACATGCATGCACACACACACACAAATGCATGCATACACGTATTAACAGTCACTTTAGGTCTATTAATTAGCTTAGTGACCAGAAGTTTATTGGAAGGATATTATAAAGTCAAACACACAGGAAGTACAATATTCACTATTTTGGCAAGAAGTCAGGATAAAAGCTGATCCCTCCTCTTGGCATTTTGAAATTATGACCTGAGAGGACTTGGTACATAGAGTGATCAGAATAATTAAAAAAAAAGTTCTCCAACATACTGGCTAAGCAAATATGGATAAAATAAAAACTTTAAACAGATTCTTTAACGAACTGCCCATAGCCATGACAACCACATGCCATTATTTTATGGTAATTAAGATTATAGAATGCTACAGATATTAAAATAAACTTACACATGTGGGTGTTGCATAGAGTTTTCTGGTGACCAAAAGCATACTAACACTTAAATTTCCATATTTGACACCAGAATCCAGAGAACAAAAGAGTGCATGTACTGAAGCCTTCTGAGACTAACATTTAGAAGAGTAAATGTCTCATATTTTATCAAAAATAAACACCAAAGATTTTCCTCCCCCAGCTGCTTTGGGAGTCTAACTAAATATTATTCATAATATGAGAGATTAAAAGGGAGGAGGAAACAAAAACTTCAAATGACTATTTTGAAGGAAGCCATTGAAACTCTGGTCACAAGGGATAGGGCTATTGTCTTTTCCTCTGCCAGATGAACGGTTTCAAAATATGTTTGCTACCGTTAATCATTAGTACAACATTCATCTGCAAGTTTAAAATATGAACTTTATTCAAATCTTTCCCGAACACTTAGGAAACGCCTCTGCATTTCTGTTGAGATGTAACCATTGACGGTAAACCTTCACCAGGTAATTAAGACCACTGACAAAAAGACAACAGTAACTGAAAAGGTGAAAAAAAGAGTGATTGAAAAATTCAACCTAAAACATAAGTTCATATATAACTGAGTAATAAATCAATACACGTTTATTGAGCACCTATACATATAAGTTACAGAGCTAGGAACCATTAAACATTTAGGATGCTTTGGGATGCTGTGGTTGGTCTGAAAGGAACCAGAGATAGGAAAAGAACTTGGTTGGGTGAGTTTTAGTTTTACTGACCTGCCAAATGTGCACAGAAGACAGAGAGCAGAACTTCAGAGCAGTGAGGTCTACCTAGATGTCAGGCAGACATCATTGTGGCAAGGTTTCACTTGAGCTCTGAAGTAGCAGTGGAACCAGGTCAGGTCAAAGATAGCTTGCAGGGAATTCTACCTGAGGGGAAATCTACTAAAAATCTAGAAAGGTCTCATTTTAATAGACAACCATGACTCAGGATAAGCGGAACTTTATGCAAATGAACATAGATGAGGGAAAAATCATGTATTATAAGTTGGTGGCTGAATTTTAACATTTTTGTAGGTATCAAATTTTGTCGGGAACGTCCCACACAAACATTCCTTTGTGCAGAGCACTGATGTGGAAAAGGAGGGTTGCTTGTCTTTTACAGCCTCAGAAGGAAAGCAATGACTGAGGAGGAAACCAAGGCCAGTCTCTTGCTCTGGAAGTCAAAGACTGCAAAAATCTTAGCAATTCCTTTCTTTTGTTCTAGGGAAGTCTTCTGAAAGGCAGCTGGGGAAACTTAAAGAGGGCAGAGAATAAAGAGCACTTTGAAAGGCTGAGGAGAAGTCAGAAAGAAAGCTTTGAGACCCAAGTATTTTTCCGGAGAACAGTAGATTCCCTGAGATCTACTCCCTGTTCCCTCCCTCACCCAGGAGAGGCAGCATGGAAGGAAAGCACAGAGAAAAACAGGGAGTGGAGGAGGCATGGTAAAAACATGAACGGAGTAAAAGGAATAGCAATAAAAATAAAGAAAAACCAACAGAAAAGTCATCAGCCAACAGATGGCTCCTAATAGGAAATAAAATTTGATTAGCAGTTTGCTGGAGCATATATTTGCTGCATTAGAATCAAATGAAAATTCTAAGGCAAGTCATGAAGAAAAACTTCCTTTGTCATGGGAAGAAACAGAGTTCTGGGATTGTTGTTACTCAGATTTGGATGCAGACATATATGATGGAGGTTAGCTGTTTTACAGAGTTTAAAGGCAGACGCTGGGGAGAAAACCGCGTTTGAGGACATCCAACAACCTGGAACAAAACAAACACTGTCAAAACAGGTATGATGTACACATGAGGTGTTTGGTGCATCTCATCTCAGAAATGTGACATAACCCCTCTAGCACAGTTTTGATGCCACAAGGATTCCCTCTCTGCTGACATAATGGTAAATATAGAATTTAGAGGAAAAGAAAGAACGTCATTAGTGTTATAAATATTTGATCCAGGAGGAAAGTAAGGCCGGGAGACCAATGTTCACGTGCTAGAGTGACCCATGGAGGAAGAGAGTTGGTCACGTGCGCAACTCAGCTTGCAGTGCTGGAGCTGGCCAGATGAGGTTCAAGCCTCTACTCAGAAACTTCTAAACCTTCCCTCCCTGAAGAGCTCTTAACTCAGTGAGTTGTAATTTACCACTCCTCCATGTCTTGACACACTCCTTGTTTCTGGAGAACTCTGGAGGCTTCATTGTGTTTTAATATACACCACCAAGTGCTAGTTCTCTGGGTGAGCATCTTCCTCCTTCGCCCCTGAAAGCAAGTTCTAAAGCAGCCATTTAGAGAATGATACAGGCACGAGGAGGACATTATTTTCCCAAGGATTAACTACGCAAGCAGCAACTTCTGGTTGCTTCCCAAGGATGCACCAGGGGAGATGGTGAGGCAGAGGGACAGAGAAGCAACATTAAAGAAATTATGTACAACTCAGGGGAAGAGCTGGTGTGGACTCAGAGACGTGGCTGCTCTTATAGGTGTGTTACGCTGCCGGGTGCTTGGTGTAATCTGCCCCAATTGCACCTTCTCCACAATAGAGGAATTGTATTTACTTAATATAATGAAAACACTGCACACGGGTAACAGTGCTGTATGTGGCTATTTTTCATTACAACTGCATAGGGCTTCAGCTACATTATGGGTTAAATAGACTCTTGGGGGTTAGCCTGGGAACCTAACCACCATTTATAACATTTATAACATTGTTTCCATGGGAAATTGCTTGGTGAGAGTTCCAAAGCAACTGATTTAAAAATTAACTTTGGGAATACAACCAGTTTCAAAGTAGAGGCCAGCCTGTCAGACACTGCATGTAATTTCCAAGTGTTTAATTCATACACTGAAGTAACAATGGAAAGCCTATCTTGCACAGGCCAGACATTTGGGTTGTGATAGGGAACATAAATATGAGAGAGCTCTTAAACCTTGAGGCACTCAGGTCTAGAAAAGAGAAGTGCATTATTAAAGCAAATAAATTATAAGCCAGTTCTAAAGCAGACCTTTAGAAAATGATGTTGGAGCTAAGAGCACATTGGACTAGTCTTCCCAAGGATTAAATAGGCAAGCAACAACTTCCGGTTGATTCTCAAAGATTCACTATGGAAGCAACAATATCTAGCCTTGAACATAGTAGGCTATCAAACGGGGTATCTAAGGAAGGTGCAGACTGATGTGTGCAGTGCTTTCTGGGAAGGCAGATTTTAAATCACAGGGAAAAAAAGTGAGCTAGGTTTAGTTGTATAGGCCAATCATCACAGCTACTTACAAAGAAAGTGAGGCAGGGGGACAACCACGTGTTCAAGGAAAGGTTGGGACCAAGAATAGATAGAAGGTAAACTTGTAAAACATGATGAAACACTATCTTAAAAAAAAGTAATTTTGGGGGAAAGGATGACTGATAATAAGAACCTAATGTATAAGGAGCTATTCCACATGAAGAACCTCTTCTCTTATTCTAAGTTCTTGTTGGATTGCCTAAAGAAGGTCATTAGAATAAGATTCTCTTACCCCAAGTACTCATGCTTTCCTTGGACCCTTTGTCCCAGCTCTAGACTGAGGAAATGATGCAGGCCTTGCCTTACATGAAACTTAGAACGTCTGTTCGGTCATTCATCTTGTTCTACGTGGTCGCTAGGCATAATCTGCCCCGATTGTACTTTCCACACAGTAGAAGAACTGTACTTATTTACTGCAATGTGAAACACTGCACACGAGTCACAGTGCTGTTTGTGACTAATCTTCATCTCAACGGCAGTGCTTCAACTTCAACTGCATTAAGGGTTCCATTGCCAATCTTCAGCAATCTTTGTCTGAACTAGGATACCATGGGAAGGAGTATAAAAGCTTGTCTAATCTACTGTGTTAGGAAATATGGTAAAAGTGAGAGTAAAATTGGAAGATTTCAGCCATTCCCACATGACTGCCTTTGTAAAGCTAACATGCTTCATATTAGCAAAACTACGATCTTTCAGTGTAAGAATCAATCGTATTAGCATGACTCAGGGATATTCAGAATAGAAGTTCACGTGACATTTCATATGTGCTGGCCAATGCTCATTAAGTCTGGTAGAAGTAACAAAACCTAGGCAAGGAAAAGAAGTGGCAATGCTAGAGAAAGGAGGAGAGCAATATAAGGTGGAAATAGTCAGGTTCCAGAGCATTTTAAACTTGTAAAGAGGCCTTTGTACGTGAGTACGTATCATTTGCATTAGATGGCTTGGAGACTGTTTAGGATTATATGGACTGCATTTCCTCCATGTGTGTGTAGAAGCAAAAGGATGGATTACTGACCTTTGCACACATTAGTTATAAATAACCCTGACCCTTCAGTGTCAAGGTTACGTAGTGTCTGTGTTAAGTCTAAGCACTCTTATTCTAACACAATTCAAAAAGGATTTTGAAAAGTTAAGTCTAAAATGTAGAATGTAGAACTGGTCAGATACATTTGCCATTACTGCATCCTATGTTTTAGAATTATTGTGAGGAAAAGAATATGAAATTTATTTTCTTTCAATATTACTGGGTAGAGATTCCTAAGAGTTTTGACAGATTGCTTGCACATCTTTTTTCACTCTCTTACTAAAGAAATGAGTCCTGGAGTTTTTGAGCAGACTTTTACAAACCTAAGGGATTTCAGAAATTAGAGTGAAAGAGAGGGGGAGGGGGAGAGGGAGGGGGAGGAGGAGGAAGGGGGAGGGGGAGGGGGAGGAGGAGGAGAAGCAACAGCAACAGCAGCAGCAGCAGCAGCAAAACAATCAGTAGACGGTGTCAATGGTTAATGACATGGTGAAGGGATCACTAAAGTAAACTGTTTCTTCTTGTACGCACCTTTAGCCCTTTCCTCTCTCTCCTTGTCCCATCCCACAGTCTTGTCTGTGTTTGGACTTCCCAGCAAAGTTTGCAACTCTAATCTTTTAACTGAAGTTCAAGGAACCCTGCAGACCAAAGTGAGAACCTGCGTCTTCCATCGGAACCTACACTAGTTATAGGATTTTAGGGGACCTTTCATATACAAAGAAGTCTGAGGCTCACAGGAGCTGACAGGGTCCCAGAATGATGTGATGAAATAGTGAGTGCTTCCTCCATGTAAAATCCAGCCTCTACTACGACCACTGCCTGCTTTCTCAGGCCCTGCCACTCACGCTGGGGTACTTTCTCTATCATAACCCATAACCACTCCTTGATCTCAGGTTTCAGGCTGTGCTTTGCTGGTTGGGAGCTATTTTAACTCTAATTTACCTGTCAACAGTGTGAAATGCTGATTACAATAAAGTCTTTCCTCTAACTTCAACTTTGAAAACCACAGAACTTACATGCTATTGGGAGAGGCAGGCATTACATAAATAACCCAATACGTAATTATTACTTGTAAATGCAATGAAGGAAAAGAGAAGGATGCAATTATAACATGTAGAGGGAAGGTATTAGTAAATTATTACTGGAAAGTTTTGGTGAAAAGTTGTATTTGAAACCAGAATTACAAAGAGTGTGACCAGTCAGTCAGCTGGAAGGGCAGCAGGGCCTCCGTGGGTCCTTACAGAAGTGATAGCCATGGGGTGAGAGCTTAGACTGACACAGGAGGGAGGGCTTCCCTGGGTCTTAGGAGTGAGCAGGTCCTTGGGACACAGAACTGAAATTTCACTCAAAGAACCATGGCTGTGAAGTCCAAAAAGAAGGGCAGCTAGACAGCTCACCAGATGTGCTTCTCTAAGGCTGGTGGGTGATACTAGAACATAACAAAGCTTTATAAGTCACGTGAGTCTGTGAGGAACCGAGAGGCCAGTGCCCATCCTTCTTTCCCACCCACAGACTCAAGAGAAAGCAAAGGCTATAGAGGGTTGTCACCAAAATCTAAAAGTTACTTGAAACAAAGTTTCGGTAACATTTTTGCTCATTTGATCCGGATGTCTTTAAGATAACGTGATAGAAATGCTGTTTGAAAAACATAACAAAGGGGGGTGACCACAAAATTGTAGCAAATTCTGGCTTAATTTGTAGAAGAAAATCTGAACCTTAATTTAGAGTTTTTTAATGAATGGTAAATGATTCTTATGAGTCATATTTTAAAAAATAAAAGTTCCATGAAATAGTTCTTTAAACAAATGAGATAGTAACTTGTCTGGTACATAGAACATTAAAGCAACCAGAAAGAAACATTCCTTAGGAATACCCTGAAATGTGACTTATAAACGTTTTGTGTCAGTAACTATGAATTAATTCTCATGGAGCTACATGTAAACTAAAGTCACCAAATAGTCCAGCTTTATGAAATAGGCCCATCATTATGAAAGTGGGATATAAGTGAGAGATCATTAAGTATTATGTTAGGCTTTAAATTAATCTTAGTAAGTCAACAATGCTAAGAGGGTAGCTCTATGAATGACTGAAATCAAGCTTAAATATGTTAGGGGTAAAGGCCCAAGAGTTGAAAATGACTCTTCCTTCCAACTCCGAGATTGTTGGCTGAAAATGCAAACTCTTGCCAGGATAGGGCTTATTAAAGAGCAAGCAAATGAGGTTTACTTGGTTTTAATGTGGTTTTTTATTAAGGTATAATATAAATATTCATTTGCAGTACATGTCTTGGTAGAAAAATGTAAAGATTTATGAAGTTAGATAATAGCTTATTCAGACAGTATAACTGCATAGTTTCCAAAGTCCAATTTGTTTCTTAAGTTCTTTAACAATCTGAGAAAAGTAGCAGAAAGCATTGTAAACTAGCTAATTTTTATTGCTTCTAAAATCCTCGATGGCTAAAATAAATAAGACTCCAGGGATGTCTACATTTCTGCTTAATAAAGTAAATTAGCTGTAGCTTCATGGTGAACATGTGACTTCAGTAAATGCTTGCTTTGTTCTTTGTTCTTGGGAAAACATTACTGAAAACAAAAACAAAGTTTAAAAAAGTGTTACAGCTCTGGAACGGAACAAAGTTGTTTAGTCATCAGAAACATCTGGTACAGAATGTGGATTTCTTAATTATTGAAAGGACCTGCAGTATAAATATTCACAGGTTCAAAACAGTGCTGCCAAATAGGTTATCAAGCAAAAAATACGCAACCACCTGGAGAACAAAATCCATCTGTCTGACTGAATTTAGTTGAAAATAATTTTTTAGACTTGTTAGTAAAACCCTCATGCAAAATTTATTTGATTGAATAATTTACTAAGAATATTTCCATAAGCATCATAAAGTGCTACAGTCGATAAAAATGAATACACTAATCATCTCTAACTTTGAACCTCGGCCATGGCTTCCAGTGAATATATTCTGTGGGTTACTAGTCAGCTACATTGTACTTGAAAAGCTAGATTCCTGCAGATATAATGAGGCTACTTGGCTTACCTACTTTTAGGAACAAAGGAATGAGACTGATGTATTTATGCAAAGGCACACATGCAGGACTTTGCCCCAGAGCTGGGTACCGCATTGTCCTCAGCATCATTTCCGACACTGGGACCCCAGTGATGGACAGAGCTGGCTGGGATGGGAGAGCTGCGAGAACAATGGTAAATTTCTCTCCTCTCCCAGAACATGTGTGCTTTTGAAAGGCTTTACTGTAAGGGCAGATTCAGGTGAACCTTTTGTAAACATTTAAAAGGATTTTTGGGAGATGGCAGACAGAACCTCAAGCTTGGATCGCTAGGATTCAGAAGGAGTAGAGCAGTGGTTGCTAGAAAGTGGGCCACCCGCCCTGCAGGATGGGCAACACAGGATAAACAGCGGCTTCAGTAGTAGAGAAGGGAAGAAGGAAAACAGGCAAACTGAACAGGACAGGGTGTCCAATATGTTCTAGAAGGAGCAGCCTTAAACGGAATGCTTGTCTACTGTGTGTGGAACCCCAGAGAGAGAGAGTCTTGGATAAATTGTACTCTGTGTCAGCAAATAATATTGAGGGAGGGGGCAAAGAGAAAGAGAGAGAGAGAGAGAGAGAGAGAGAGAGAGAGAGAGAGAGAGAGAGAGAGAGAGAGAGAGGCCCTGCATAGCAGCTATACCAGAAGAAGGGGCAGCGCTGAAAAAATGCTTTCTTCTCTACACTTAACTAGAGAAGGTACTTTCAAAACAGTGTGGCTCCACAGAAAGAGGCACCCAGAGCAACTGTCATGGGCAACAGCTGCAGCTTAAGAGCAAACAAACAAACAAACAAACAAATCCCTCCCCAAAGCAACAACAACAAAAACAAACCAGGAGCCAAACCCACATGTGAAATACGCAGTGCTTTGTAAGGAGGATATAGTTAGTTATTCTATCAACTATAGACTATAGGGCTATAGACTAGTGTAGACTCAGTCAGGCTAGCATCTGCCCACATGACAGCGACCACAGCTGGAAACTCAGCACCATGCTAGTGCTAGGAACCAGGCAGACCAGAATCTATACACACATTAGGAAGCACAGAGAGGCTAGCCCAGACAGGGAACGCACATATGGATTGGCAGAGGCCCCCTGTGACTCAGTCTGCAGACTGCTGGGATAGCCTAGGCTAGTTGACATTTCCTTACTTCTTACACTCACTTTTGTCAAGAGCTGCCTTACTCCTTCCCACCCCTTTTATTTCTCCCTTTCTATTTGCTCTTCTGTGTTCATTTTCTTCGGCTGCTCTAATATAACTGCCAGTCTTTCTCTGTTTGCTTCCTTTCTGATTCTACACTCATTTTTAAATGTCTTACTACGCACTGTACAATCCCTTTTCTATTACTCCAAGATTGAAGTTGAGGGGGTGATTCCTTCTCACTGCACTTCTTTTGCACTTCCTATTGTATACTTGGAGAAGCGCTGAGGGTTTAGCTGACATATCCTTGCAGTTCAGAGAGAAAAGGCATTAGACCTGCCACAGCCTAGTCCTACCACGCCATTGCAAATATGTCCACTGAAAGAATGCAGGTGAATAAAAATATAACCGAAGACTGCATAGCAAGAAGAAATAAAACAAACAAAAAAGCAAGAGAACTCCCACAAAAATTTCTAATTCACATCAACAGAATGAGAGCTAAATGAAGTTCTATGGAATTAAAAAAGGATGATTATAATACAGTTCAGTGAAAGTAAGGAAACGAAAAATAAACTTGTGAATGATATAAAGAGAACAGGAACAAATAGTTCAATGAAACATGCAAGTTAATGCAGGCTAAGAAGAGTTTGACAAGAAATACTGAAAAAAAATAAAAGAAATTTTGGAAATGAAAGGCTCAACAAATCAAATAAAAAACTCAGTAGAAACAGTCATGAGTAGAATGGATGAAATGGCAGACAGATCAGAAGTGACTGACAAGGGGATGAGTGAGAGCAGTCAGATAATGACACAATAACACCAAGTGCAGAAGAATCCAGGACGCCTGTGGAGTATTATTAAAACGCCAAGTCTGTGAACCAAAGGCACGGAGAAAGGAGATGTTCACATTGAAGCATAGAAAATATAGTCAGCGAATCCTCAGATGATAGTTGTTTAAATCTAGGGAAGGAGATGGGACAGTTCAGTGGTAGAACACTTGCTTCAAATTAACAAGGCCTCTACTGCAAACTAACAAAAACAAACACACAATTCAGGAAATGAAATTCTCTAAAGCTGAATTTGGTAATGAAAAATCAAAAGTGTTCAAATTCCAACTCAAATGGGAGTTAAAGGTCTGCCTGGTGCACATAATAAGTTTCTGGACAGACGGTACTACATAACGAGACTATGTATTATGAACAACAAAAACAATTAAATAAATAAATAAATAATAAATAAATGGAAGAGGAGGAGGAGACAGAGAAGAGGAGATAAGTAAATACAAAAAATAAATTAGATTAGGAGAGATTGAGAATGTCAAACAGACATGATTAGAAGAGAAATTTTTTACATAACAAAGTTACTACACTAAGCACAAAGAACAAAGAAGGAATATTAAAAGCTGCAGCAGAGAAGAATCAAATTACAGACAGAGGTAAATCCATATAACAGTAGAGTTTTCAACAGGGACTCTAAGAGCTAAGATAGCATGAAAGAATGTATTTCAAGTTCTGAAAGATAATAACTCCTGACCAGATTACAACATTCATCAGAGCCACCCTTCATAACTGCAGGAGAAAGAGACGCTTTCCATGATGAACACCAGATGACAGAAGACACAGCGACTGAGGCAGCACAGAAGACACTTGAAGGATAACGGGGGAAGAGATTTGAAGGAATCACGTATTCTGAAGAGAAAGCTAAGCAGGTCAGTGAGGTCACAGGGAAGACTCTGGCACACTAGAAAAAATAAGGAAGCAAATGAGGAACGGGAAAGTACAAAATATCACAGCATACGGTGACAGGGATATACTCATAATCATGAATCTCGACTATCTCCATCCTCTAGTCAAATGGTCAGCAGATTAAAAACAAATACCAATCTATTTGCACAGTAGCTAAGCAGGCCTTACCAGCATACCATACGGCAGAGGATACCAAAACCAAATCAAAGCCAAACAATCCCACTACTGTGTGTAAAGATTCAGAGAGCTCAACACTGTAGTAGTAGACGATCTGAGTAACTGGCCCTTGACAATAGACAGGGCACACTGACATTCTTCAAAAAATCGTTGGTAAGTGACATTAGAGAACAAATGAACTTAATATCTACAGATTATTCTGCGGAAACTCTGTGCTACAATATACATTCTCAAGAGTCCATGGCATTTTTATTTTTTATTTAATTATTAGTTGTTTACATACATAAAATGTACCTCATACTAAAAATGGTATGCAGTAAACCATGGACAAATAATATTAAAATAATATGTACATAATTAATTAATTTACATTCCAAATCCTGTTCCCCTCCTGGTCCCCTCTAACCAAGTTCTGCCCTTCATCCTCCATCCCTTTTGACTCTGAGAAGGCAGCACCCACTCTGGTATCCCTCCATCCTCACGCATCAAGTCTTTGCAGGATTGGGCACATCCTCTCTCACTCAGCCAGTGGAAGTCCTCTGCTACACATGTGCAGGGGAGCTTGACCAGCCTGTGTGTATGCTCTTCAACTTTTCTAAAATAGACAGATATTAGGATACAAAGCAAGTCTTAATGAGTAAAAGACAACTGAAATTTCATCGGACCACAGTGAAAGAAACCAAGAAATTACAGAGAGACTAAAGAACCTACACAAATATCTGGAAACCTAAAATCTTAATACTGAAGTATGAATAAGTTACCAAAACTAAACGAAAAAATCCAAAAATCCAAAAACCAAAACCCCAAACCCAACCCAAACCAACCAACCAACCAACCAACCAACCAACCAACCAACCAACCAACCAAACAAACAAACAAAAACCCGAAACACTTCTCAGAACAGAATAAAAATGAAAACATAACCTACTAGAACCTATGGAATGTAACTCAAGCTAGTCAGGAAGTTTATAGGTAAAAATGCCTACATTAAAACCAAAAGCAAAACAAACAAACAAGATACGGAGCGGCAAGATGGCTCATCGAGTACAAACCACGGAAATCTGATTCAGGGTAACCTCAGTCTGATCCCTGCAATACACAGGATGGAAGAAAAACCTGACTCCCTTAAGCCTATACGTTGTCCTCTGACTTCCAAAATGTGAGATGTCATGTGTACATTCACACACAATTAGGTAAATGTAAGAATAAATCATGTGAATCTCAAGTAAATGGTTTATGGATGCATCTTTTTCTTAGAGTTACTACAATGATGAAATTCTATGACTAAAAGCAAACTGGGCAGGAAAGGGTGTATTTGTCTTACACTTTCATATCACTGCTCGTCATGGAAGAGAGTTAGAACAGGAACTCAAACAGTACAGGAACCTGGAGACAGGAGCTGATGCAGTGGCCATGGAGGAGTGCTGCTTACTGGCTTGTTTCCCATGGCTTGCTCAGCCTGCTTTCTTATAAAACCCAGGACCACCAGTCCAGGAATTTTACCACCCAAAATGGACAGGGTCCTCTACCATTAGTTGAAAAAAGTGCTCCAGAGGCTTCCTTACAGCCTGATCTTATAGAGGCATTTTCTCAACTGGGGACCCTTTCTTTCAGATGACTCTAGTCTATGTTAAGCTGACATTAAATCCACCAGCACGTACTTCAAGATCATAAACACATGAACAAAATTAGTAGACAGAAAAAATGATCAAGGTAAGAATTAATGAAATGAAAATGAAAATAGCACTAAGTGAATCAATGAAATTTGTAATAGGCATCAAAGGAATTTAGAAGATCATTAAAGCATACTTTGAAAACCACATTCAGATAAATTAGGAAAAAACTGTATAAGAAATGGACAAATTTCTAGACATGTAAGATCTTTCAGAACTAAACCAATAACACATAAGCAACTTAGGTGTAAAACAATATGATTGAAGCAGTAACAAATATTCTTCATAAAAAAGCCAAGTCAAGCTCTGAGATAATGATGCTGAATTTTACAAGACAAATGCTAAAACCTCTTAGGCATACATCCAGGGCTCTGAGTTGACCCATCCCAACCTCTACCCCTCTGATGAAGTCTTAGCTAGCACATTAAGAGAAAGAAAAGAGAGACAACTAGGAAAGAAAGTAGGCAAATCATTCTTGTAGATATGAGCCTGTCTATCAAGCTACTCTATTAGCAAAGTCTTAGAACTGGTAAACTCTATAGCAGAGTGGTAAGATAAAAAAGCCAATATATGAAAATCAGTAAGCTTTTGTACATATCAATTGAAGAAGACCTCAGAAGATGGAAAGGTCTCCCATGCTTATGTATCGGTAGGATTAACATAGCGAAATGGCCATCTTACCAAAGTCAATCTATGGATTCAATTCAATCTGCACCAAAATTCCAACATGATATTCTTACAGATATTCACAGAGCAATTCTCAACTTTATATGGAAAAACAAAAAACCCAGGACAGCCAAAACAATTCTCAGCAATAAAAACGTCTGGGGGAATCACTATCCCTGACCTTGTGCTGTACTACAGAGCAATAGTGATAAAAAAAAAAACCCAACAAAACAAAAAACAACAACGAAAACAAACAAACAAACAAAAAAACAAAAAAACAACCCATACGTATTGATACAGAAACAGACAGGATGATCAATGGAATAGAATTGAAGACCCAAAGATAAGCCTGCATACTTAAGCAAGGGGAAAGTGCTATAGGTATCCCGATATCTGGTTTCAAGGTATATTATAGTTCAGCAGTAGTAAACAGTATGGCACTGCAATAGAAAAGACGACAAGGCAGATGACTACAGTCACTTGACTTTTGAAAGAGAAAGCCAAAGTATATATTGGAGAAAAGAGTTTCTTCAACAAATGGAGCTGGAAAAACTGGGTATTCAGATGTAGCAGGAAGGAGTTAGATCATTCTCTTACTCTGTATAAAAGTCAATTCAAATGGATTAAACACCTTAATGTATGACCTGAAATTTGGAAATGGTTAGGAAATAACAGTGAACCACAGTTTTCTAACTTGTGGGTCAAGCAATGCATTCATGGAAATTATCTCCCCAGCCCTTCAATTTTTATGTAGATACATAACCCATATATATGACAAAAGAGCTATGTGATATATATTTACATATAAGGCATAAAAATACAGAGAGTAGGGGACAGAGAAAGTGGGACTGGGTAAAGAGAAATGAGCAAGCGTGGGTATGTGGGGATGAATCTGGTCAGGGTGTGTCACACACTTAAACGAAACTGTCTTTATAAACCCCAACAACACCATGTATAATGGGTTTTTGTCAATTAAAAGGCCAGAGTTATAAGAAAAGAGGAAGATGTATTAAATAAGATGCTATATTGTGTGTAAAGTGGAAAGCACAGTAAATCGCATGCAAACAAACAAACCGACCCACCCACTCACTAGCATTCATTTCACTGGGTGGCTATTCGCCTCTTCAGGTACACACAAGAAAGTGAGGACAGCAGCTGCATGGAGCCATCGGCGGCCAGGTAATGCTCCACTGGTAAGCGACTTACACACAACCGAACTACCTCCCCATGTTGAACTCTGAAAGGTATACTCTTTCTGAAGGTTATGATATATGTAATGAATCAGTTCTGTAAGGTTTACAGTGTTAAATGTTTTCCCACAAAGGACACTAAGCAGTAAAATAAAGTGACCCTTATCTAAGAAAGAATGACAATTGCAACTGAGGCTAGCAATTAAAAAGATATGCACTGGTACCCTTTCTTCTAATGCAATAGTATAAAAAGGTCTTTTCAGAATTTCTTTGTTCTACTACCCAAACCTCTCATTGTAGTCAGCATTAAAAATGCCACAGCCACCACTCAAAACAAATTCAAATATGCGCTCTCATCTTCCAAACAAAGGACATCTGCAGCTTCCTAACTCTTTACGGAAGAAACTTGAATAAAAGAAATCTCTCATTCAATAGAATTTACATGCTAACTGCTCTCAACGGCTCTCACGATTTTCAACGGAGATGACATACTTGCTACCATGCTATGCTTTTAGGCAGCTATCAATCAAGATAATCTACTAAAATCAAAAGGCATGCTATTAAAATTAATAATCACTTTAAAATAGCTCAATGGATTTCATATTATCTAGATTTATTTTTGAACATTAAAGAACAGGTGGTTATTAATGGTTCAATATTAGAATATAAAATTTAGGGCAATCTGAAAACCTGTCAGTTGTTATGATTGCCACATGAGCACATGAGTTAATTCCTAGAGAGAGCTGCATGCTTCCTTGTGGTATAGACCTGTTATCATGAGAGGAGGGAAACTGCTTGCTATACAGTGCTATGCATCCCATTACGTTGGCTTCATTCATATTTATGATATGATCCGTGATGTTGATGCAATCACTTTGGATCTCACTGTTATTTCAAACAAATCTATAGCTGAGCGAAAGGCAGGATGCTGACAGGAGTTAATGTGGGCTCTGCACTGTTTACAGTTGCCTTCTAATCTACTAAATGGCTGTGGAAATTGATGCACAGTTAGGAGTGTTTTTATACAGTAGTACAGATACGGTGCTGTGCTACGGTAATCTCTGAAAGGCTAAATTGAAATTTTTACAGTGCTCTGTTTTCCCTGTTCATATGTGATTAAATAGGCTCCCAATTTTATGTCAACCATTAATAAAAATCCAAAACAGCTAATTTTATTACCTGAAATTAGTTTCCATTTTCAGGAAAACCATCAACTTGTAATTTATATTAATTATTTTAAAATAAAAATAAACCCAATATTATCTGAAATGAATTGAGATACTTCTTCATGGACTTGGGATAGCTACTTAAAACCTCTGTGTCGTTTGTTTGACTAAAATTTGATCTCAAACTACTGCACACAATGATGGTGGGGAGGATATGAGAGAAGAAGAATTTGTAAAAGGCGGCCTGGGGCTCATATATGGATATTGGTATTAAATCTCAATATCAACCATGCCCAGCAGTCATCATAGCTACCAGGATGCTGAGATATTCTTTGGTCTCCACCTACCTGTTAAGGTAATAAATGGAGAGTTACAGATCCGAGAATCAGCCCTTCAGTGGCACTAAATGCCATGCCTGTTTGAGGCTTGCCAAACAATGAGACCTAAGGGCTGAAGTTGGGTGTTTCCTTCTACACAGTCATGAAAAATGGATCCCAAGTAAGTAAATGGCAGGAGTTCAACTTCAGCTCAAAACAGCCTGAAATTCATACTATTATTGGCTACTGGTTCTTGGTGCTACTTGTTTTAGATGCTCAAGAAGAGGGTTAGAGATTGTGGACACTCGTGCTTTCATTTAAAAATACTAAATATGCATGAAAAAAGTGGCTACTTATTTCTAAAATTTTGTTCAGGGAGATAATGTTTCTGAATCTTTTATTTAAAAATTATTTTAAACTCTAGGTTATATATTATAAAGAATAACATATGCAGTACAAAAATACATATGCCCAAATATGCACAGAATGCTTACTTTATTTCATTTTAAAACCTTTCAAATATCTCTTGCTTCCAATACTTATCAATATATTTTATGCCTTTTTAGTCTATTTTTCTTCAGGTTATTACACTGACTTTTATAAAGAGCATCTTTATTAAAATTAAGTAATTGGTTGTCTGATTGCAATTACACTTTGAGCCCAATACAGGGTTTCAAAGTCTTATACTGTTTATAGTTTGTGATTCTCTGTGGTAAACTGTGGCCTTATCAGGGAGGTAAAATGAAGTCACTCTGGAAGAGGAAATGATGCTATTGTCACAAAAGAGTGAATGAATGAACGAATGAATGAACAAGTGAGTAAATAAATAAACAAATGTGGTAACAATGAGCCTTCCCTGCCAAGCTGTTGCATTTGGACACTGGCATTGCTGGAGACTTGAGGGGTTGGCTAGAATGGCTGTGTGCATATTTCAGAGAATAAAGAGTTCCAGGTAGAAGGAATAAGCACTAAGAGCCACATGGTCTAGGAATGGTGGCTGAAACAGAAGTCAGGGTGAGAATGGCAGCAATGTGTCCAGGAGATGACAGACATTTGCCCTTATAGGTCTCTAATCCCATGGAGGGCTTTAGAGAAGAATCAGCCAATCAGATATTCCCTAACTGTGCTCAGAACAGGGAGGCAGGGGTTCCTTCAAATCTGTACACTGTAAGTGAGATGCTGCCGCCAGATTTGTTCTATTTAAGGGATCCAGAGAAAAATGTGAGCTGTTGATTCAACACTGATCAATACAGACGGCTGTGGGTAGATTTCCCCATGCTATATTCCTTTCAGAAACTTGTCTGAGCAATGTCAGGTCTTTATTATTCCCTTCTACTTTTGGAAGTAGTTTTAGTAATTCACTCTGTTTTATAGCTGGATTTGCTCCAGATCTTATCAGTCCAGGATCTTAGAACAGTGTCAAACCAGAACGCACTAGGCACACTGGTGGTTTTTGACCTGAAGCCGGCTGGAATCATGAAAACAAGAGTTAAATCATAGCAAAAACTGGGCTTCCCGTGAGTTGGCAGGTTAGAGTGAGCAACTGCTTTTCCTCCGAACTTCTTTGTGTACCTTGGACAGCTCTAGAGTAGCCCTGTGCACTCATTTGCTCCTATGATATTCATGATGATCCAAACACAAATTCTCTGGTAGGCCCAAGTGTGGCTACTTCTGAAGGGCTCATCACTTTCTATGTCTTTCAACCTTGAGATTCTGACTTCAAGGTCAAAATCTAAGAAACTCAGTTTGTGTGTGTGTGTGTGTGTGTGTGTGTGTGTGTGTGTGTTTGTGTGCGTATTCTTCAAATTCCTCATATTCAAATACACATGCTTTCTTCCTTGTACACACACACAAAAACCTCACTTCTTTCCTTTACTTTCACTGTTTTAATTAGTGGTACCATCATCTTCTGATTTATCTCATTATTTTTATCACGGGGAAGGAATAGTAATTCTAATAATAGCTCATCATCCTACAATATAACACCTAATTATCCTCTTTTCTTTTACCCAGCAATTACTCAGCCAGAAACCTTGGTGATAATGGTAGTCAAATCTTTCTCTGATGGAATTTACCCTGTTAGAGGGCCCTCAAATGATGCACACATTCTTTCATTTGGCCACAACTATATATATGTATGTACTTATATTTATAAGTATGCATATGTATTTGTACATGTATATATAGTATATACATTTTATAAGTGTGCATACATGTGAATGTATACACATTAGAAAGAAATGAACTGCTATCATATTGAAGTACAGATATTCCAAGATTTATCTTCTATGAGAGAAAGCCTTACTTACTTACTTACAGCTGATAAAGACTACGTGGGTAACTTTGCTAAACAACAGCAATAAATGTTGATTAGAAGATTATTTTAGTATTTCCAGAATTTAAGTATCTTAGAAACCCATTTCCAAATAATATTTGGAAATTGGGTATTTCCAGTACCATATTTGATATAATTTGTTCAGTAATTTATTTACTTGGTAAAAAAGAAAGTTGGTCAGATCAAGTTTCAAAGGTATTTGTCTTTTTAGTATTTGAAATATGATAAATAGAACTTTACTCACAGAACAGACTCTGTATATCGACATATATATTAATATGTATATGTAAAGTATAGTGTTCTCTGAGTTTTCCTCAGCAAGTCTAAAATGTCATATATTTAGAAGATGCTTCTATCCCAGTGTTCAATTTGGTAGCTTTGTTCCAGTTCCACTACGCCTTATCCTGATGTATACCTAACCCACAGAAAGTAAATGTTTGAACTATAGCATAAAAGAGTGTGTCTGCCTTTTGTGTAATTTAACTGAAGATCATCTATATGGTCATCAGTTAGATGTCTCCTTACAGACATCTGTGACATTCTTTCTTTCTAGCTGCAGCTACAATGGGTGGACAGTCCTCAGAGACACCCATTACTGCTTAGGATGGGAAGTAGAACACTTACTACCTCATAGAATAAATGCTTGTTATCTTTCCCCATGTGGTCTAGGTCAGCTTCAAGTCAGAGGTCAGGTTTGTCTTGGTCTCTCTGTACTTCCCCAGTAGCTAACATTGGCCCAAGATTATACCTAGTGCTCAATATTTGTTTTTTTTACTAAATGAACAGACAGGAATATATAGTTAGAATTTTTATTTGCAATTTGAGACCCCTCTGAAGTGTGATTTCCTACTGTGGAGCTTATGAGCACATTTCCTAGGAAAAGAACTCAGAATGTTAAACTCTTAGAGATCTGTATATCATGTAAAACGTTTAAAAGCCACTGCTTTGAAGTCCCATGGGTCTAAGGTCTACCTCCCACTCCCCTCCCCTGCTGCCCACTTTAACAGGCATTCTCTGCTGGACTGCACAGAACTGCAAGGCCTTCCCTGTGGACACTCACCAATTTATTCTTTCCTACTAGAAAGTTTAGTGTTCTCTAAGCCCTCTGATATTTGACAGAGTCCTGCCTTTCTCTAGATTATTTGTAGAAGTGTTAAGTAAGCCCAGAGCTAATGTCAATCCCTGAAGAAACCTAGTCCTTAAACTTCTCAACCTTTTCTCCTCATCGTTTGTTTTCCTTCCCTAAGACAGTTCTTTTACCACGATCAAATGCTCATCCAACCTCAAAGAAGGAGGATTTACTATTTATTTTCTCAAACTTGGCTATAGGAACTGTGTTTTTCACACTTTGAGAATAGAAATAGGATATACAATGCCTTTTCATCCCCACTTTTGAGATCTTTTTTTGTCACACAAAGAAATACTATCTCCTTATTGCCCAACATACAGTGTCACAAATACTCAAGTACTCGCCACTAGAGGACCATGAATGTGGTTATTTTTAATCTTTAAAGAAGAAAACACAATGTAAAAACATTTAAAATAACTAGTTGATCTTGCTTGATATTATATTTGGTGTCAAAGAGCTGTTATTTAAGCTATTTCATCCTAATAAAGCTGGGGATACAGGGGGAGGTTCCTCTGCTGAGGCGGTTTGCACGCTTATAATTGTCACAGTGGATTTGGGTAGACAGGCAGGATCTTCACAAGTTTTCAGTCTACAAGCCAGCTTGTGTTATAGCGTCAAAATCTCAATTGGGATTGTAAGTTGGTTCAGTGGACAAAATCAGTTAGCACAGAAGCCTGAGTTCAATATCTAGAACATACATTTAGAAAAGACAAAAGCCAGATACATTGATGTGCTCCCATAATCCCAGCACTTTTGTGTGGGATAGGAGGGAGAAGCAGAGACAGGAGAGTTGACTTGAAGCTCATATAAGCATCAGTAAGAGAGGCCCTGCTTCAGTAAAGGGAAGAAGAGACATGTAAAAGTTGTCGTCTCAACTCCCGTGTGAATCATCACATGCACACACACAAATTAAGATAATAGAAATCTGAAAATCATCTTCAAAGTTTACACACATACATACAATTATATATAATTGTGAAGTCCCATGATTACATGGTCCTCCTCCTACCCGCCCTTTTTGCCCCAGGGCCACTTTAACTGTCATTATCTACTACCCTGTAGAGTTCCAGGACATCCAGGACCACACAGAGATATCCTGCACTGAAAGCGCACAGTGTGTCAACAGTAGAAAAGCTAAAGCCAATCTTTGTGCCCCAGATGTTTCTTATTTTCAAAACAATATAAACCAGACATGAAAATACACATATAATATCTCCAAATATTTCAAAAAGCTGATCACAGCTTTGTAGGAACTGACTTTTTTGCTTCTTTGATGGTTTAAACGAGAGACATCATCCATAGGTTTGGGTTTTGAATACTCAGACCCCAAGTGGTACTGTTTGTGAGATTTAGGAGGTAGAGCCTGATGAGCAGTATGTCAACAGGAGCAGGCACTGATGGCCAAACCTTGCTCCCAGTTTGTTCTCTCTCCTTCAGGCGTGTGGTTAAGGAAGTGAGCTCTCAGCCTCTATCCATGCTACCCATGCTGTCATGCCTACTACTTGCCACTGTGCCTCGCTGCCAGGATGGACTCTTATCCCTCTACCCAGAAAGTTCAAATAAAACAAACTCTTCCTTCCTCTGTTGTATTGATCGTGTGTGTGTGTGTGCGCGCGCACACACACACACACACACACACACACACACACACACACACACACACAGGTTCTCTCCCTAAATTTACTAGTCTCCTGCATTTCTGTTTCAGGTTCTCATCTTTGAGGGGAGGAAAGGGCTTATTTGGTTTACAATTTATAATCCATCCTTAGGGTAAGCCAGGACAGAGACTCCGGACAGGCACCTGGAGGCAGAAACTGAAGCCCAGACCACTGAGGGACCCTGCCTATGGGATTGCGCAGCTACGGTTCTACGGCCCGGCCCACTGCTCGGGAACGGCACTGCCCAGTAGGCTGAGAACTCTTACAGCAGATAGGAAACCATGTCGACAGTCAGGCCCACGGGACAATATGATGGAGACAATTCATCAGTTGAGATCCTCTCTTCCCAGTTATGTCTGGGTTTGTGTCGAGTTGACAGAAACACTAACTTGCTCAAAAGGCTTTTCCTCATCTCACCCCCGAAACCCGTGTGAACTCCCAGGCTCCTCCCCAACCCCAGTGCTTGGCACACTCTAGCTTTATTATTGGTCTTCAACAAATAGGTCTTCCTTCCTCCCTTCTTCCTCGTCTGTGGTGTCTGTATCTCACATCCATTTGTGAGCAAACATGTATGTGAACATGGGTGTGCATGTGGAGGCCCGAAGTTGAAGACAGGGATCTTTCTCATTCATTTTCTACCTTCATTTTTTTCTGAGTTAGGGTCAGTGAATAGAGCTGACACCCCAGATGGACTGGCTGGCTGGTGAGCACCGGGAGCTGTCCACCGGTCTATAGCACGGGAGTATCCATGTGCATAATCACTCTTGGCTTTGCACTTGGTTGTTGAGAGTCACAATAACTTCTTTATAAAAGGGATCACCTCTGTTTCTTCTGTAGTTCTCATATACACATACATCTCAGTTATATACATCTCATTTTCAAGGATGGAGGCCATCACTGCCCACCATAAGATGCAAAATGTTCACTGATTTTGAAGATTAAATAAGAGAAAGGAAAGAACCTGGTTAGTAATAGCTTTCCTATTATTTACAAATTAAATAATACTTTAAATATATTGAGTTAAATAAAGCCATTGCAGTTCGTTTCATCTGTTTAAGGCACAGAACTGTTGCACACTGTAACTCGTGGACATGACTGTACTAAAGCCTTTTCGCGACATCCCATGTATACTCAGCTTTCCCCTGTAAATTCCCTTTCTCTCTCTCTGCACTTCTGACTAGATTGTTCCTAATGATCTTCTACTTCACCACTCTGCTCTTTTACTTGGTTGAAGTGCCACTTTCTTATTAGTAACCTTTATTTTCATACCTTACACTCCCGTTTTATTAGCTTCCATTAGCTTCCCTTAATGGATTCTAGTTCTCTTGTGAAACACACCATCATTCATGTATTTTATCTTTCTTTTCCTCTGTTTTCTGGAATATTTTAATCTCAGCCCTTAGTTCATACTGCTGTATCTTGAGCATCTATCTATGAGCATCTATCTATCTATATACCCATTTCTTGTATACATGAGTGTTTGAGTATAGTGTGTTCATAAGTCCTAACTTTTGGCATGCCTCAAAATTTGGAGTTGAAATCATATCAATGTATATAACGTTAATTGATATACCAAAGCAAGAACATGACAATTCTTCTGTCAGAGGACTCAACTTTCTATTCCAGGAACAAAGGGCAGGTGGTACCATTTTAATCGAGCAGAGATGAGTTAACCCTGGGCTAAGCCACAGCTTTCATAGGACTCGGGCTTCGTTGATCTGTACTTTTCCTATGGCACAGCCCTCTCAGGTTTCCCACTAATGGCCTGGCAGGCTATCATTTCATTGAGAATAAACTCAAGTTTATGCTTGGGTCCTTCAAGTCTTCTGTCTTATCAGGGAAACCTCACATAACTGTCTGAACTTGGTTGGTTTCTTCTTCTTAATGTGCAGCCCAACCAGGTTTCAAACACGTGATCTGGTGCCTGCAATGCCATTAAAACTTCACTTCTTTCTCATTTTTGCTTCCAAACCATGAGATGATTATTTGTTTTGTCTGGCATTCTACTTGTTCTTGGCAGGAAAGTTGATCTTCCGTCAATTCCACCCTCATTTAGAGACAGCAGAATCTTTCAGCACCTTTCAACCGTCTAGAACAACATGTATTTTATTTATTTAGTTTATCATGTTCCTTCCTGAGGCTGTTACAATTCGCTTTTAAAAAATATAGAAAGAATGAATCCATTGCACTGTATAACTGGCAAGAAAAGAGAAACCTGAGTAAATATGATTTTTAAATAACAATGAACAGATTTGTCTTCTTAGTCTCAGACCAAGGAGGGAGATTTATTCTGTAATTTTCCAGGTCCTCTTATGTGTTAAGGTTGCGCACTCAGGAATGAACATAGCATATTCTGCACCCTAAACAGGGAGACTAGGAAAACAGACATGAAAACCAAAGCAAAACAAAACAACACAAACAACAACAAAATAATGCCATCATCAATTTCCTTGACAATGGGCACAGTGAAGGGGCTTTGAAAATAGCAGGACTCTCACTTGTAACGGATGCCTTCTAAAGGAAGGATATTCCTACCCTCAGGTTTCTTTCTCAGAATCTGCTAGAAGAATCACTCACTTCCTAGAACACCCTTCTTGTCCTGCAGAGTCTGTATTCTCACAGTGATGAATATTTTCCCCTTAAAAGTTGGTATAACATGAGAAATAATCATGAGATCATTAGGATGATTAGATAAAATACTAAAATTTATTTCTAATCAAGGAGGGGAAACTGAGTGAGTGGGATATCAGTGTGTTTGGTAGACTTACTCTGAAGGGAATTTGAAGTTACTCTCAATGCTCTAAGTATATTTTAGTGTCTTTTTTTTCAGTATTTAATGTTGTGGTGGAATGCATAACTTTCAGAGTATATAAAACCCTAATGAAAGATACTAATTAAAGAATACAGGGAAAGCTGGGAACAGTTCAGTAGGTACTGTTTGCTGTGACAGGATCTGAACTTAACCCCTAGAATATACAAGGTCAAATGGAGTACACAGCTATTATCCTAGTGCTCAAGTAAGAAGAGAAACAGGGACAGGAGACGCCCCAGAAGCATACTTGGCAATCGGAACAAGAGGCCCTGTTTCCAAATGATAAAGGGCAAACATGCAGACCCGGGCTGTCTTCTGTCCTACACACACAGAGCTTGAGAAAAAGCATGAGTGGAAGCAGCCAAGCAAGCAAGAGGGGGAAAGGGAAGGAGACAGAAAAATTACAAAAAGAATACAGGGAGGAATAGTCAATTCACAGAGAAATATATTAGTAATTATTTTGGTAAATAACACTAAGTTTATCAGATCCTGTATTTCATAGCTTATGATAGAACACTTTCCTTGCTAATAATGTTAAAGACAGTTCTTAAACACAAGCTCCCTTTAGTGTGTGTGTGTGTGTGTGTGTGTGTGTGTGTGTGTGTGTGTGTGTGTAGCAGGGTGATTTGCCTGCTGTCTGTTGATGTGCTACATAGGTATAGTGCCCATGGGAGCCAAAAGAAAACTTGTGGGTGCTGTGAATTGAACCCAGGTTCTTTGGAGGAGCAGCCAGTGTATTTAATGGCTGAGCCATTTCTCCAGCCTTACACTCAGTTTTTTTTTTACATTCAACCTTTCTGGTTTGGGTCTCACAATATTAAACCATGTCCACAAAGGTTTGGTTTCCCCCCACTATTCATATCTATTAGGTTTAAACACTTTATATATTATATCATTTTTGCTTATTGTTTGAAACAAGGTTTTCTGCAGCTCAGGATGGTCTGCTACTCTTGATCTTCCTGCTGCCATCTTCTGTGTTTGGATTTCAGGTATGCAGCACCTCTCTCGGTCATTGTATAATTTTTGATTCACTATCAAATGTAAAGTAAGAATACATAAAATATGAAACAGGAGGGGAAAAACTACCCCCCCCCCCATTTTCACTTGAGGGGAACTAGGTCAAGAAGGGAAGAGGAGAGAAAATTTAAGAATATAAATAAGATCAGTTATGAAACTGAAAGCTGGCTACAGATAACGGTGATTAAGTTGCTCTGTCTTAATAAACACTCACCAGGTTGTGAGTATTTGCATAAGCAATCACAGGATCCTGAATCAGAAACTTTAAAGTATTTCTAACCCACTAGCCATTGTTTTCCACACTATCTCCTCTCTTTTCTTCCCTCCCTCCCCTTCTCTCTCTTAACATTCCTGAACAAAATCAGCTTCAATTATGAAAGGTCTTTTTCCTAGTCTCCTTTCCGTTTCCTTTTATTTCTTCCTGTTAGCCATCCTCAGATTGCTTTTAATAACTCAGATGAGTTACTTTAGCATTTCTGAACAATAAAGACAAATTGATTTCTTCAAATTGAAGTGACTAGCAAACTACATTGACATTCATAATAATGTTTTCCATGGAAATAGTTTGGTTAGAAATGACACATGCAAAGAAATTGAAGGAAGTAATTATGATTATATTATTAGCAGTTATTGTAGTAATAATTTCAGAGAATGGCTATATCCACCTGTCTGAGAAAACAGACTTTTAACACCAAATGAAGTCATATTCATTACACGAAAGAAGCGATTAAACCTTAGTATTAAAGCCAACCGACTGTGTAAGGAAGCTTTGAGTTTAAGTTTTCAAGCATTTTTTTAAATGTTTTTGGTTTCAAAACATTGAATAGCAGACAATTTTTCCAAGAGGAGAGTACCTTGAAGAGAAAAGCAATTAGAATACAGAGTGACCAGCAATCAGTAACCATGACTTGGTACATTAAAGGTAGCGTGCCCGTACCTGGCTACGTGATTTAGAGGCTGGTTAAAGGTCTGGAAAACAAGGCCTTCTGGAGTTAAAAGAGAGAGAGAGTGCTTGGAGACATAAAATGGACTTCCCCAGCGTTTCACCCCTTCAGGAGACAACTGCAGAATAAAGTTCTGGAAAGTGAAAATTGGGTGACATTTTAAAGACAATAGGAATCAGAGGGATTTAAGTATTAAATCTGGTATTTCTGGCAAGTTTAAATTCCTCAAATTTCTAACTTAGAAGAGTTGATGACACATTTCCTAACAAGGTTTAATGTTTCTACCACGGTGCTTTAAATAAACTCTACAATTGGTAAGAACTGTGATTGAGCGCTTCAGCTAGAGGGGAAGAAATAATTACTACTGTACTGAGAACAGGGGTTCTGTCTGCTCCCTTCCCTGCTGACCCGACTACTGCACAGCTAAGGCCAGGGCCCTCGACTCCTCCTTCCCTCCACACTGCAGACAAACTTCCTAAGTTGCAGGAGCCAGTGCTCCCACTCCTCTGCAGAGTGGACAACCGCCCACTCCTTCACTCACTGCTTCCTAATAGCAATTGCTACCATGATTCTGTTTAGTGAACACAATAGCACTTCTCTGTTTCTTGTCCTTGACTTTAATTCCAAGTCAAATTGCTAATTCGTGTCTATCTGTGTTTCACTTCCTCAAAGCCTACATTTGTAACATGTTTCTGATTTCTTTTATTCTCTCTTGAGCTCATTACATTGTAATATTTCTTCATCCATGGCATACAGCTTCTATAAAGATCCCAGTAGCTAAGGCAGTACTAAATCCAACAGTCACGTAGCAGAGGAGAAACGTAAATACTGACCCAGCTACAAACCCTTTATACAGTGATGACCTGCCTTTGAGATACACTGGTGCCATAGCAGCACAAAGCTGATGGGGTAACCATCTGATTGGATTTAAGGTCTACTCTGTGGAATGGAGCACATTTCTAACACTGCTGGGCTGGCCAACAACCTGAAACCCCATTGGCGAGGGACCAAGGGGAAAATGAAACACTACTGTTCTGCTAAAGGAATGTCACAATAAAATGACTCCAAATGACATTCTGTTCTGCTCATAGAGCAGTGCCTTGCTCAGCCATCATCAGAGAAGCTCCTTCCTGTAGCACATGGTTACAGTACCCAGATCCTAGCCAGAGGATATGTGGAGAATGAGAGACTCTGGAACATTCAGACCTAAATGGGTATCTCATCAAACCCCTTACGTCAGTGTTTAGGGAGCTCTGTGGAAGAGGAGAAAGAAAGATTTAATAGCCAGAGGAGGGGGAGGGCACCAAGATAGACAGGTCTTTTAAACACAGCCAATTGATACACATAGGAACTCAAGGTAGCAAGCACCAGGCTTACACAGGTCCAGAGCAGAGGGGATCCCAGTGCTGAGAGGAAAGTGGATAGAGGCCCACGTCCCTTAGCTAGAACCTATTTCCAGTTGATAATCACTTGCAAAGGAAAACCTAGTTTTCTCCATTGGAGTCTTACAAGGTAGACAAAGCACACTTAACGGCAGGCAGGCTGGTGGCCAGCAGGGAGTAGATGGCCAGTACAACACAAACTCACCGGTAATTTTGGCCTCATATGTTTTGTGTGGGCATTTTTTGTTTTTGTTCATTTGTTTGGCTTAGATATTATGGCTTCTGGTTTAGTTTTTACAGGTCTGGTATGTGAGTGTGCATGTCTCTTTGTATGTGTTTCCTTTGCTAGTTCTTTGGAACTTTTATCATGTTTTCTTTTTGGGGTGGGGAGTTTTATTCTGCTTTGTTTGTTGTTGTGATTTTAATTAGTATATGCTTATTTGTATTCAAATTAGAAAACGACAGGGTGTGAATCTGGGTGGGTGGGGAAGTGGGGAGCATCTGGGAGGAGTTGAGAAAGGGGAAACTGCAACCATAATACATTGTACAAAAATATTTTCAAGAAAAAGATTTTACAGAAACATACCTCACATGCAGAAGACCATATTCTTCATAGACAATAAAAACTATTAAAAAATTATAATTACCAAACACCTAAACTTGGTGTCTATTTTTCATCAATTTCCAAGAGGTAACTACTTGATGCACATAAGCTCATCAAAATCTAAGAGAAAATGCAGATCTGTGTTCTCTGAAGACATGTCCGCCCGGTACAAATGTTTAACTAATGTCACTAACATCAGTTTTGGGCAAGTCTATATGTCTGTAGAATCTTAAGATTAACAGAACTTTTATTATCTTGATCTTGCAAAATAACAGACTGGTGATAACTAAGGTAGAAAATTTGTGCTAAAAAATGCCAAGATATGTTTACATATCAGCTTTTTATATAAATGTTTACATAACAGCTTTTTTAAAATAAAATAAAAAAACCCCAGCTTTTTATAACAAACTTTAAGTAGGGAACACTAGAATAGAAAATGTTTCATTACAAACCTGTAATGAAATTATCCCTTATCTGAACCATACATGTTATATCTGAACTACACGTGTTATGTTTAGAATTCGGAATTCTCTTCCCAGGGCTTTGGAGGTTTACCTCCATACAGTGTGGCAGCATAGGGATGATCAAGTGCAAACACAGCTTCCACACACGTGAGGAACAATGAGCTGGAGATGTGGAATTGCTGACCAAAGCAGCAGATTTAACGACTTTGCGAAGTCAGGCAGCAGCTTAGGGAAAGGGTGCTGGTGGTGCAAGGGAGCAGTCTACTAAATCACATTTCCTTGCCTCTGAAGGCCCTCTCTGGGAGTTGGTCAGGGAAGTATAATCTCACTGTCCAGCAGTATCCCCTTCCCAAATTAAGCATCCGATTGGTTCCGGATGTAAATACAGGCTTCTTCTTTTCCTGATATGGAGGGGTGAATTGAGATGATGTAGACAAGCAGGCATTAGCTGCCAAAAGGGAAACCCGGAAACCACGTGGCTCCTGCTCAACTGAGGCTCTCTGATGACTCTGACTATGCAGCGTACTGAAAATGGACCACAGGGTTCACTTATATGAACCAAAAGTAGTTTTATATTGCAGTTTCCGTGTACCTGTGATTTCACTGAAACCTGTCACATCCTGGTGCTTGTGAAGTGATCCTTCTCATGTTATGTCAGTGTTCAACACGTTGATATTATTGCGAGCTAAATATTTTTGGATAATGAAGGGTCAATTTTGACTGTTATTTCAAATATTTAAGGATAGTTTTAAAAGGGCAAAAGAAATGATAATCAAAAGCATGATTTCTGTTTGGTATACCTATGATCTCAGTATTCAGAACATCTAGGTACAAGGATAAGAAATCAGAGGCCAGGTTTGGCTCTGCAATGAGAATGTCTCAAAAAATTCAGAGTAAACCAAATCCAAACAATGTACAATCAAACCAAAATCATCTCTCTTGCGAGCTGAAGAAGGCATGAGTTTTAGAAAATAAAAATATAGGAAGGTATTAAGAATATTAATAAAATGGTGACTCAAATCACTTACTGCTAAAGCGATCAGGGAGAAGAAATTAATTTCTTCTAATTAGTTGGTAAAAACAGGGTTCTGGCAGCAGAGTGGTTCATCATGTGCGTGAGATGAGGGGTTAAAGGGTTAATTCCATTTCCACAATGAAAGCACTGGCTTCCATCCCATAACTGTTGTGATTAGTTAAGTGTGATAACATATGTAAATATCTGAGTGTAGTGCTGGGCCAGTAAACTATGGGTTTAATGGATGCTGGCTATTATAGTTTTATTAATTGCTTATGACTTTACTATCTTTTTCTCATGTTTTTCCACAAAAGCTACTTAAAGGAGCAAGTAAATAAAAAAAAAAAAAGAAAGAAAGAAATTAAAGCCAAGAGAAGAATGATACCAAGCACGACTTTCCGCCTAAAAACTTTAAAATAAGACAATTTATTACCGAATAAAACTATACTTTGAAATCAGTTTTGTTTCCCAAAAAAAAACAAAACAAAAACAAAAACAAAAAAACCAAACAAACAACCCCCCCCACACACAAAACTTCAAGTAACTGAATGATCATCATATACCCTGGTTATCGTGCTCTTTACAGGATATATTTTTTGGATATATGCTTTTGGGATTTCAACATAAACTTGCTACTCCCAAACTGATTTTCTGAAATAGCCAGATAATTGTTGTACACTGAAGTCTCTTTGTCAGTATTCCTGAACTGTGAAAGTAACTCAATGGTGAACTCATAAAACATAGTCTCCAAGGTCCAAGTTTAAGTGCTCACAGTGATTTGTTTCCTAACAATGGAGCTTAACTTAATTTAAAAACTCCTTTGTACTGGACAGTCCTTGAAGCTCTGAGGGACTTTTCTTCTCCACAGCTCTGCTCAGAAGAGCAGGGGAGAGCCTTTTTCGTGTGTAATATACTATCATCACTGAACAACTGCCACCACCAATAACTTAGATAACCCTTCCCGTAGCCTCGCCGGCTTTCCCTTTACTTCACTGCTGTGCCAGCAACTCCAGCAGTAGCAGCACATCTCACACCCACTGATGAGCGTTATGAGTAAGCTGATAGAGGGAGTGGGTGGGTGGGTGATCACCCTCATAGAAGCAGGGGGAGAGGAGATGGGTGGGGGTTGCCAGAAGGAAAACCGGGAGAGGGGTAACATTTGAAATGTAAATAAAAAAAATCCAATAAAAAAAAAGTCTCTGAACACGTGCTGGTGAGGGCTTTGCAATGGGTGAGAATAAGGTTACAGGAAGAACAGTCTCAAGTATAGCGGTGAATCAGAGACAAAGCAGTTCATATCTTAATGAGCAAGTATAGAATTTAACAGTAACCTTGGCTATACATTATTAACAGTTGAATATGGACACAGTAAATTGCCGATGGTGATTTTAAAATTAAAACAATGGATCCAGTTTTCTAACACTCACAGACATGATGCTGTGAGCAGATAACATCCAGGGAACATTTAAACAAAAGAGAAAGGTCACTACTGTCAACAACAACAAAAGCTCAGGGGCCTGCCCTAGGGCCACAGCACAGGTTGCTTTTGAAGACTAGATTGTGCTGTGAATGGGTCTGATGGATTTATTTATTGTGAAATAAATTTACTCGGTGAATTTTATTTTAAACGAGATATCAAGCAAGGCAGCCCCGAGTCTTTGGCAATGCACGATTCAGTCAGCTCCCCTTTACAAACTTTCCTGCTCCAGGGACAGATGCACATGATTCAGTCAGCTCCCTTTACAAACTTTCCTGCTCCAGGGACAGAAGTACTAAAAAAGGACTCAGAATAATAAAATACTCTCATTGAATTTTTACTTGTTTCATATCAGCAACTATCACAATCAAACCCACATTAGTACAGCATAATGTATGTACCTGAAAACTTAAAAACAGAGAAGATCTGTTAAAGACATTTGCCCTGGGAAATACCTAAGCAGTTAAGAGCACTTGCTACTCTTGTAGAGCACAGGTTTGGGTCTTAGCACCCATAGGGGGCAGCTCACAACTGCATTTAACTCTAGTTTCAGGATATGTCATGCTCTCTTCTAGCCTACACAGATACACACACACACACACACACACACACACACACACACACACACACACACACACATACACTCACACTCTCAATCTGCAGTATAAACGTTTAGAAGCATTGACACTCTTGAAAAGAAGCTGAACTTGGTTAACCTTATATTTATACTGAGCTTATTAAATAATTAAAAATTTCTTGGGGGTGGGTGAAGAGATGGCTCAGCTGCTCTTCCAGAGGTCCTGAGTTTGAATCCCAGCAACCGCATAGTGGCTCACAACCATCTGTAATGGGATCTGATGCCCTCTTCTGGTGCGTCTGAAGACAGCTACACTGTACTCATAAACATTAAATAAATAATTCTTAAAAAAATATCTGTCAGTGTTAAAACATTAAATATTACTAGTTTAGTTTTGAGTTTTATTTATTTGTATGGGTGTTTTGTTTGCATGTATCTCTGTGCATCATGTGGATGCTTGGTGCCAGTGCAGGCCAGAGGAGATCACTGAATCCCTGGGACTGGACGTAAATGGTTGTGAGCTGCCATGTGGGTGCTGGGAAAGGAGCTGAGGTTCACTGGAAGAGCAGCCAATGCTTCGAGCCTGTCACTTCAGTACTATCCAGCACTGCATGGTGGCCGGAACCCCCTTGAGTTCGAGGTTTTGAATTAGCAGTTTAGTATCTTACTTCTCCTGCACTAACCAAAGCCTAGCATGCAGTTCTGAGGACTTGGGGACTTGCAGTAGCCCTGTGCTTGCTATTAGATTACAAATGACTTCACGACAAAAACATCGTATTTGTAGAACTAAAATGAGTGTCCTTTTAACCATACCAAATACTAGGGAAACAAAGGGAACAGTGGGTACAGGGAAACGAGCATTCAAAGGTGGAACCCTTGGAATTAACCCCCCCACCCCCAGGTCTGGTGGCACATGTTTGAATCCCAGCACTGAGTCACAATCTCTGGTGCTATCAACTATACCTAAGTTTCTATTTTGAATGTTTCCACAATGAAAACAAAGTAGAATTTCAACAACAGACAGACACAAAGAGAAATGCTTCCTGAGTCGGCTCATAGCAGGCAATACTCACTCTGGATTTTCAGACTAATACATTTCAAGACTTGCAAGAGCCTTTCATGGTTGATTTACTTATCCTGTTTTGCAGGTAAGGACACACTGTGAAAGGCCAAATACCATATTCTGGGCTACCTCTGTGATACCATACTGTCTTCAGCTAGTCAAAACCACATGCTTAACTTTCTCCCCTTCAAAAGGCCTACCACAGAACATAAACCACCAAAATAATGTCCTAATCATTTAAACAAGTGCCATGGAAAAGGCCTGTAGATGATAAATTACAAAATGTTATTGGCCTAAGTAAAATATACTATCTAGTCGCACTCAGAGCTCCTGAATATGAAAGGTGTAATGAATTCAAATAATGTTTCTATTAAGATATTAGACAAGGGGGAATACTACCGAAAGCTAGTTTCTCAAGCCACACTGCAATGCCTTCTAATAACACACCTTAAAAACAAATATGAATACATGTACTATTCAATAGGTGTAATTGAGCCTTTTCAATGGTGGGATTTTGAAAAAGGTAGGGGAGGGCAAACCCACTTTTAAAAAAGTAGCAGCAGCAGCAGCAGGAGAAGAAGAAGGAAGAAGAGGAGGAAGAGGAGGAGGAGGAGGAAGAGGAGGAGGAGGAGGAAGAGGAAGAGGAGGAAGAAGAAGAAGAAGAGGAAGAGGAGGAGGAAGAAGAAGAGGAAGAGGAGGAGGAAGAAGAAGAAGAAGAAGAAGAAGAAGAAGAAGAAGAAGAAGAAGAAGAAGAAGAAGAAGAAGAAGAAGAAGAAGAAGAAGAAGAAGAAGAAGCAGCAGCAGCAGCAGCAGTATCCTTATTTGCTAAATGCTTTGGTAGGCTGTATTCTAAGAGTAATATTTTGAGCTTGTTTTCAAACACCATAAAGATTACAAAGTAGCTTTCTGTATATTTTAGTAAGGCTTATGTAAGAAGTAATAGCTCCTTTTCATTTGGATATTTTAATGACAGTGTCAGTTTTAAGTTTTCCACCCCCTGAACTAATTCACTGGTAACTTAAAAGAAAATGTATTCGGAATACAGCCCAGAAATAAGCAGAGGTAATGACGACTGATGGTCTATTTCTTTCCTTGACATTTAGCTCATGGTCTGCCTCTGATAAGAAAATGCATCTTTCTCAAAAGCATTCACACTTCCCTTTAGCATAAAAACTAGGAGATTGCCCTTTTTCTTGTGATACACTACACAATGGTTTCTTTTCAGAATATTTTTCCCACTGAAATTAAGCTATAAAATAAGATGCTTTCCTTGAAAAACAGTATATTAGTGAAGTAGGACAAATGTCCTCATGTGATTTGAGTAGAATTAAAGCTCATGAAATAAAGAGCTGCATTTTTACTTTGGAAAGATAATTATCCAACAAAATCCTTATCCTTAATATTAGTTCTATTTCGAGGTAGTTTTAGTCAACAAGTAAAACCCTGTGATTTAATGAAGAATGGATTAGCATAGCCCATGCTATGTTTCTGGGCAAAACAGTGAAATAAATGAAGCTTGCCATTGGCAGCTGTTGTTCCTGGTGACTGCACTGTAGGCCACGTGGCTTGTGCTCAGGGCATCCCTTTCATGTGAGGGTTCTGTCTTTAAAGAGCCATGCCTTTTGGGTCATTTAGTCTTGTTTCTCCTCAGTAAATTCAGAAATGACAGATGGTGGCACTCCAGTAACCACTAGGAACCTGGAGGCAGCTTAAGAACTAGAAGTTGAAGAGCGATGACAGTTTTGCGGTTTAAATCCGCCCCCACCCCCCACCTCACCAAGTTTATGTGCTAAACTCTTGGTCCCCATGTAACAGTGATGACAGGCCAGATAGCTAAGACATGACTGCTCATGTCTTATGCACCATTAGGTAATGTCCTTATTGTGGGAGTACTGTTAGCTCTAGGTTAGAACACTCCTTTGAGAGTGTTCTTCTGTTATGATTTAGCAAGAAGGCCCTTGTCGGGGCCTACACACCTTGACTTTAGACTTACATCCTCTAGAACTATGAGCAAAATAACTTGGGTTCATATAAATTACTTACTCTATGGTATACTATTATGGTATTTTAAAATGGTTTACAACAGAGGGAAGCAAAGTGTGTGTGTGTGTGTACATGAAGACATTGTAGAATGTTATCACAAACATTAGGCTGAATGCCTATGAATTTCTATACATAAAGAAAGAATATAAATGTGATGTGAGTTTTCTCTTGCACACCATTGAGTCTAATCCTATGCAATATAGATTATTGTAGGTAGGACAAACAGGAAGATTAAAAACCAATAGGGAAAGGACTTTCCCCTAGATCTTTCTTTTTGTCAAGAAAGTAACTGCGATCCCTGTGTATTTATTAATCAGAATTCAAAAAAAGACCACCCCAAATTAAAAACCAATGTTCATTACAATCAGAGTGTCTACTTCAGTGTTCTGCATGTGGCTGGTGTTTGCAAATGCTGGTTAAGTAAATAAAACACATCATTGCTACAAAGAGCTTGCTTCTTTGTGTGCTTTAATTACTTATAAGATGACTGAGGAAGGTTTTAGGGAGTAATGGTCGAGTTTCTGAATAGATGATTGGCAGCTATTTAAATTAGTAAGCAAACATTACAAACCATTCATGCTTCTGTCCTCTATCTCATTTTCCTTTTCAACTAAGCAACATATATAATTTTCCTTAAGTAAAAGTTACAAATATCTGGGGCTGGTTCTTTAAAAGTTTATTGACCTGTACTTTTATACCCTGCACATAAATGCAGTAGCATTGATAGGAACAGGAGAGAAGAGAAGCGAGAGGGAGAAAGGCAGAGTGGGATGAGAGGAAGGGAGATGCATGGAGACATCACATCTCTAGAGAGAGAGAGAGAGAGAGAGAGAGAGAGAGAGAGAGAGAGAGAGAGAGAGAGAGAGGGAGAGAGAGAGCGAGAGCGAGCTTGCATATGCGTGTGTGTAAGCATTTGCGTGTGTGTGTGTGTGTGTGTGTGTGTGTGTGTGTGTGTGTGTGTCTGCTGGGGGGAGCATACCACCCTCCATCAGACATTAACCTCTGAGTCAAGTTTTCCTCCTGTGGATTGCTGAGGCACAAGCCAAATCCAAACCATAGCACACAGGCACTGTGTAGAGTTATGGAAGACGCATTGTGGGAAGGTCCCCTTAATCTCTTTCTCTTTTTTTTAACGTGATACTATATTTAATGTATTAAATAAATATATTCATTTAATTAGGTAAATTTTCTTACTGGAAACTTCTATAAATGTATTTGTCTACATTACATATACGAACAACCCTGGCTCATTTTTACATGTTTACTATGATACCACAGAGATTGTTAACAATTATAACAAATGTGAAAATTTGATTAGAATAGCTCAAATGAATTTTGCAAGGGAGGTCTTTTTACTAAACAAATATATGGAACCTCCAAAAGATGGATAGAAATATGTGGCTTACCTTGTCAGTTTCATTTTTCATGTCTCGGTAATGAATGTTATTTTGATAAATAAAGATGTTTTATCACATTTATTATGCTGTAACTTGTATACAATAAGGATTCCTCAAGTAATATGAGAAGTGCTCAAGCTGCTAACTCATGCTTCTCTTAGAGTTACTCGTCAACATCTGTACATCTTAGAATCATTAGAAGCAGGTGAATTGACGTGCATTTCCCCATTTGTATGCACACAAATCTCATGGAGAAAATCAGTGTAAAGGCATTACGAATGCGTCTAGAGTGCCACTGCTTCTATGCCATTTTCCCAAGGAACCATTTACTTTTCAATCATCTTACAAAACGATGGTGATGATATTGGGAAAGAATCACTATAGTTTGTAGTGGGTTTCAGTACGCTTCTGTTGGCTTCAATACTGTAATGCCAACAGGTGCAAGGACATGGCAGCTCTAGTGAGTGGCTTGCTGGGTAACCGGGCTCAGAGCAGAGAGAATTAAGGCAGACATCAGATTTCATCTGAAATCAGCACCATGAAGTGATGCCCACAATGGAGCAACTGTGTATACTTTTAGTAGATTTGGCTCTACGTGGCAGCAAAAGCAATGCAAACTTTTTTCATCTTAAAATCAAGTTACAACTCCATGCAGAAGCTTTTATAGCTGAGACAAAATTGCTCCTATAATTCTGTTTATAAGGCATATACTACCCTTGTCAGAAGTTCTACATTCAGGATCCTTTGAAACTTGAATCCTGAAAATAGCTTGCCATTCTTCAAAAATTAATATATGTGTATAGAAGGAAAAAGATAATGATTTAACTTGAAGGTCCTCGGGAAACATTCCACAACAAAACAAAACAAAGGAAAAAAAGGAAAACCAATCCAAACCAAGCACATCTGAGATCCTTATGACATATGCTTCAGCAACTTTTCCTTCCCACTAGGTTCAGAAGAATTAATAAAAACTATTACTTAAGAACAGGGTAATATATCCTGGCTATGACAGACACTCAAATGTCCAACTGAAACCTGCTATGTTGCCAGAACATAGAAAACACATCAAAACTCTCTTGTAGTTTAGATGTGACTTTGCTGAAGTCTCCAAACTGGTCAAGACTGGAGAAGTGAAGGAGAGGACATGTTTTCACTGATGGGGTTTAGAAGGGTTTACCTCTCACAGCATCAACAGACCCCACACTGGGATACTAGCTTTGAGAGGACTCTAAGAAAGGGAGGCAGTGGTTCACTCTCCTGGTATGGCCTGTTCTAGGTACACACAGTCCTGTAGTTAGCTGTAATCGTAGTAGCTTTCTCGTCATGAGGACTTCATGTCAAGGAATGGCCCTGAGATTTTGGCAAGCAGACGGGTAATTTGGCAGGCTATTTTTTTGTACCAGAAGAGGATGCAATGGCTTTGGTTGCTTATATTACAGCTTTGGCTATAGCTTATTAAATTTCTCACTGCTAGTCCTTAGCATTATAATGGCATCTATTTAGTATGACCTTATAATATTTTTCTGTTTTAGGTCTTGGTCTATGCAACAGAACCCTGACCTATCAGCACCTACATACATCTCTCAGACATCAGTTTTATATCTTGCAGTGGAGAGGAAGGGCAATGCAGACTCTAAGATTGACTGGGAAGGGTATGCCAGAGTGTTTTAGTAGTATAAGGAGCAAGTGATGGTTCACCCTAGCTGTCAGTTGCATTAGACTGAGAAACTCTTAAAAGATTAGTACAGCACACTCCTGGGTGTGTATATGGATGTGTATATGAGAGGATTTTCAGACACTGAGATCAGATAGGCTCTGCCAATCAGTGGATTAATTTTTAGATGGGTTGACAATATGAAGCCACTGGGAGGTGGTGAAAGGCACAGGCAGTGCCTTTGGAGGAAAGTCTTCACAGAGACATGCCCTTGCCTTTCTGTATGTATGTCTTCTCCTACTTTCCCATCTGCCGGCTACCCACTGAGAAGTGAAACACAGCATTCACAGGTCTTTCAGGCGTATGTCCCGCGCAAGCACATGGAGCCAGTAACTGCACTGATACCCATGACACTGTGAACAAAGTCGATCTTTCCTCATTTATTCCACAAATTCTGCCACAGCACTGAGCAAAGTCGGCCACCTCAGAGAGCTACCTCTGTTCTTTCTGCCTATGAATAAAGATGTGTCTTTGGTGACATTAGGATATGTTTCAGGATTATAAGAGTCCCAATGTAAGTATAATGAGCATCCAGATTCTTAGCTTGGGCACTTCCAGAATAACATCTAACATTTAAACTCCATGTACAAATGGGAATGAGCACTGAAAGAAATAACATACAGAGAGTCCGTAAGACCTGTCCCAGTAGCCACAGACACTGATTACCAGGCTCATGCAGTGTGCTACATCCGTACCTGCCATGAAGCCCACTAACTCTGCAAAGAATATTATGTCAGTGGTTAACTTGAAAACCCAAACTAGAATATGTATGTCCATGTCTGAATGGTGTGTGTGGGTACTGTGTGCTTTTCACAACAACATCTGCTCATTTGAAATATTCAAGTGTAGCAGCAATAAAAGCTATTTCTGTTTGGGTATTATATACTATCTAAAGGGTTTTTTGAAATAACACTGGTATTTCTGCCTATACCTAGGTTCATGATACCATAGGCCTCCAAGATATACCATAAGGTTTACCTGCAGGCTATAGGTTGCACTGCCAGATTTAGCAAAAACAAAATGAAAACTGAAGCAACTGAAGTTTGAATTCCCGATAAAGAACACATAATTTTGTTAATTTAGGTGTCCTCACATATGACACATTTACCGTAAAAGTTATTCATTGTGTTGGTAAAATCGAACTTCAGCAGTGTCCTTCATTTCTAAGTTGTAGAAGAGCCTTAGGATACCTTGCTATGGAACAGTGGATATCATGTTCTGTTTTCAGAACCTCATACTAATGGCCTGAAGATACAACGTTCGTATAGAAGAACCATGTTTAGTGGGAGTGTTTAGGGAACTAAAAGCAATGGGGAAGCTAAAGGCCACAAGCTCTTACTGGCCTCAGAATCACAGTGTTTCTTGGATTTACTTCTCTGACTCCAGATTCATGCCCAGACTTGTTGACTTTTGGCACTCTATAACCAGCTCTGCCTTCTTCTGTCCTGGGTTACCAGTCAGAGTACTGAATCTCAGATTTCTACTTTATCCCTTACAGATACACGATTCATATAAAATACTTTTAAATGGGTCATAAGTCATCAAGAGATCTGGCCTTGGGTTGTCATAGTCAGTGAAAGTCACACTTGTGATAACACACATGCTGGGGTTAGCTTTTGTGATTTTGCATCTTTGGGGACTAGAAGCAATGACAGTTTTGACTTGAACACTTCTGTAAGCTACGGATTTGGCTGTACACACTTAAAGCAGGAGCAGAGCTTACACTGTTGATGCTGTGATGAATGAATGCCCCAGAGAAGAAAAGCTATTCTAGAGTTTCAACTTTTATTTACCAAAGCATGTACTCTGTAACACACAGGGAGAGTGGTACCAAGCAATTTAGTGGTTTTTATTTGTTAAAGGCATTCTCCTGCTAAAGTGTGAAGACTGAAAATGTGGCTAAGCCTGGAAATATAATACAATACCGAAAGCAAAATACTCTTCAGCATAGACAAGTTTTGCTCAAGTCTGGAGAGAGAACGTGAAAATTCTCAGACTCGCAATTTGCTGACTAGAAAAACACTGTATTTTCAAACAGCCTAATGTGGCAGGCATTTTTCATAGGCAAAGAAAAGTTAAAGAAGACAGAGAGTCTACATATTCGATACTGCTTGGCAAGCCTGGCTGCTAGGTTCTTTTTATCCTTGTTATAAGTTTCCATATGAGACGTATCATTATCAACAAAAGGAAATAAACAGAAGCGAGGCGAAGGTCCAGACCGGCGTGCATTAGCTGCTTGTCAGCGATGGTTTTCCTAATGAATTGCCCTGCTGCTCTGTATCTCAGTGATTACAGCACAACAGCTTTTATTAGTCACTGCACACAGGACTTAGTGCCACCTTATTTACATTCCATTGCAAATAATTAGCAGTTCGCATTAGAACCATCCAAGGCACTTCTGAACTTGCAGCAAGACTATCTGACACCATCCAACGCTGAGTTCTACATTCTGTGCCTTTTAGTTACAACAGTGTCACCAATGAGTTCTACCATGGCTTAAACTCATGCCAATGTTGTAGCCAGGGATATAAAAACGCGGCAGTAATTAGATGTCTCAAGCCTGACTTCCCTAGTGGTAGAACTGTCACAGAAAGGGAGGATTTGATATTCAGAGTTTCTAATAGCTCAAACCTCTACAATTACCGCTAGAACACGAACGCTACCACTTTAAATAGCAGAAAGTAACTTAATGAGAAGGCTTTACTACAAAACGAAAAGACAGAAAATCAGCATTATCTGCTTTGATGACTGATGCCTTTTTTCTACTGAAAATTTACAATTAATTATAAAGATTCAAACTTAACAATTAGCTTGGTCAGAACTCTTGAAAACACAGTTTATATTTAACTAACTGTAATTTCTATTCTATCAGATAAATTAGAATTTCATATTACAGGAGTACTGTTCTTGAGTATATATACATCTGATATATAGATTTACACATATTATTTAACAAAATTTACAGAAAGCATTTGGTACAAAACTAGCTACTCCACTTTTAGATAAGTAATGTGAATGGAAATATGGATACCTTTTTTAATAAAAAGAAAAGTTTATCACATTGCACTAAGCATTGAGCGGGGTGATACGGCTGCCAACAGTGCCCATTTGCAGTTCTTTAATATGTTAACTGACGCTTCCTCCTACGTGTGCCTATAATAAATCAGGAAACCACTGAGTCAAATAATTCTCAATTGTGTGACTGTCCTTTTCAGGACTCTAAAAATTCTGGAGAGGCTATCAGCAGCCCCAGGCAATGGCCAGGTCTTATCATCTATCTTATTATCCTGACCCTTCCCTCTCTTGACTTCGTGCTGTCACTAGTTCCTTACCCACCCTAGGGCTTTATTTTCTTAAGATGACTAAGCCACTAGGTCCAGTAAAGCAGCGTAGGTCTCTCAGGCATTTTAATCTTCCTCTCGCATGCCTTTCTTTATATGTGGGACCATTGCTAGTCTCGCTCCTCCCAGCCTAGCTACATCAAGGCTCAGACGCCTGACCTAGACAAACTTCCTTTACAGGGGTGCTGATATGTTAAGACTCTTCTTGCTATGATACTTTAATTTCCAATTAAAAGTTTTAACTTCTCACTCAGAGGTTAAAAGAAATAAGCAAATGGTGTTAAAATTCAATGGAATAAAAAAATTAACCTTAGGAACAATGCAGCACATACCAACATTAAAAATAAAAGTGTTTAAGGCTTGGGCTAAGAGCAGTCAGTGAATGGAATAGAGAAAAGAGGTTAGAAATCAATGATGATAATAGAGAGTGTTCAGTTACAAAGCCCTTTCATATGTTATCTTTTCTGTAAAGAGATTAAAGAACTTCAAAGAAACAGCAACAGTCTCTTCTACACTGAACGTTTTGTACCTTTCCATATTTCTCAACGGGGGCAATGAATTAGTTCTGTCTGAAGAAGCCTCTTCAAAAAACAAAGCAAACGTCTGTAGACTTTTGCAAGTTCACTGTGAGCTCTAGTAACAAGTGGGTATTTACTGTGCCCTGAACACAGCTGGTGCCCATTCCAGGCCAGTGTTACTCAGAAGGTTCAGGTGCTTCCTCAGGAGCTCGAGATAATAATTAGGCCGCATATCTCTAAAGTGATAGGGAAAGGAGTAGAAATCTAAGACATCCAAGCATGAAGACTTGAAACTCTGGGCTGAGCCAGTGTTCCCCCCTTCCCCCTTAATCTCTCAAAGGAGCCAGAGCATTTGGACAGCCAAGCAGTCATCTTGATCAGCACTGAGCCTTCTTTCTTAAGACTAAGGACAGGCACATGTGTTTGAGTTTTCTTCTCTGCTATCTCACTTTGGGCAATTCACCTTTGGTCAAATTGCTCCATTTTCTGGTTATGTCATTCCTTACCTTTCTGTGAAAAATACCCAATACCTGGTGAGAGTTTTGTGATGAACTTAGTACAGAAAGGGTGAGATACTGAACTACACATGAAGACTTCTTATAAACCAACCCACCAACCAACCAACCAACCCACCAACCAACCAACCAACGAACAACCAAAAGGCTGCCTGGTTTCCAAAGTGTAGGGGTCATTTTGTTCAGTTCACAAATAAGAAGGCAGGAAATAAGCTCAGGAGAGCAGACAAAGGATGCACTGTGAGACTTCAGATTGGTGCTGAGGTGTGAAGGAAAACTGTCAACGTGGGCAGCACAATTCCATGGCTTGGTTTCTGGACTAAATAAAATAGAGACATTTGGTGGACTTCAGCACTCATCTTTTCTGCTGCCTGTGGACACAATGTGATCAGCTGTCTCCTGCTGCTACGAAACCCCCTTCATCACAGGCTCGATGCCAATAGGAAGGACAGGAAACTTTTACCAAAAAAAATCAAACAAAACAAAACAACAACAAAAACCAAAAACCAAAACCAAAACAACCAAAACAAAAATGTAGAATGATGGAAATACTGACTCTGAACTGAAATGGTGTATTCGAAAGTGGAGCCCAAGTAGAAAGCCATTTCTTTTGAGTAACAGTTTTGAGACAGATTTCCATAAAACACAGGCTGGCTCTGAACTGGTTATGTAGCAGAGGTTGGCCTTGAACTCCAGATTATCCTGCCTTTACTTCCCAAGTAGTGGGATTACAGTTTTGTGCCTCAATACACATCTTTAACTTTTAAGTAATAAATGGGTTCTCTACATTAACAAGTTATAACAAAAATCATAGCTAATTGGACTGAGACAAAAATGCATAACTGCTAGTAACTATGTCACGTAACAAGAGAAAGTTATACGTGGTATTGAAAAAACTGGCAAATATTGTAAAATATATTTAATTATTCCACTTTTATAATGGGGAATTAAAAGCCAATGTACTTACTGGAGATATAATTTTCAGTATTTGTAAAAGGGTATATATATGTGGAAATAGAAGGACAGAAAATGGTTTCGCTAAGGTAGGTAGATTTTAAGAGGTAGACACTCTATGGAAGGACTGTAAAAAGTTGGTTATGTTTTCTAGTTATGGGGAGATGAACTCCCAGGATGACTTCACCAATTACAAGATGCTCAGATCCTTGTATGTGTATGTGGTCACTATGGCAGAAGAGTGTGGTCAAGATATAACTGTGGTAAGGAGTTATCGCTATTCCCAGCATGGTCCTGACTTTCAAATTTCACTAATGCAAATCTGGGAATCTTCATGATAGCCAGTGAACTGGCTCAAATACACACATGTGCAGGATTCATATGACATTAGAATGAGCAAGGCTCTACATAAAATCCAGTCACTTAGAACATTCACATTAAGTATTTTGAGAATGCATATCATCTCCGGTATGTTTAAGATTATGGTAACCCAGAGAAGGCAAGAGCTTAACAAATGGAAGACTTCTTGGACAACCAGGAATGGCTTTTAACATATAAAGGATTAAACACATTAGATGAGAATGAGATGATAGCATGTACTATGATGGGCCCTGGGAACTGTGTGTCTGTGTTAGGTGGTAGTTGAGGGACTATGCAAAATAATTTACCTAGAAGAACAGGCGGGTGGTTATAGAGATCACTTGCTGTAGTGGAGCTTACAAGAGTGTGGTGAGTTCTACACATTAATATACATCCCACATACATATACAAATGAGTGCATCTGTGCACCAGGGGTGGAATATGCCAATTTCAAACTACTCATTCCTTGCTACACACTAGATATGGCCTTGGGGGGTGGGGTGGCGTGGCTGTGTCCATGATCTCTCTCCTGAAGTTTAGCAGCTTCCTGCAAATTTAATTATTTCAACATGGAAATTAAAAAAAGATTTATACTTAATACTATGAATGTCAATAAAATCCAGATGGATTGTAGAATTAAATAGCACTGTAGAAAAATGGAAAAGTGTTAGTTTTAGAGAAAAATTCTATTGGGCTATTGAGAAGTGTTATATTGTTTCATTGGTCAGAGTACTTTTAATAAGTAGAACCAAATGTGTTTTACAGAGTAATATCCACTCAGTATTTTATAGAAAACTGAAAAAACAGCACAACAGGACCACATGGCTGTTGGGACCAGCAAGCTCCATCTCTCAACAGAGCATGTGTCCCCAGGTTTCCTGGAGCCATGCTGGCCAAGCCCTCTTCCATGAAATGCCCAGGCTCCAGCACTATTTTGGATTTTAGACCCATTCTAGCCATAGGATAACTGTATAACCTCACACTATATAAACCTGAACATTACAAAGCTTAAAAACTACAAAGGAAAAATGGGATGAATTTGATTATATAAGAGCAAATAAAATAAACAGATATACAAGAAGCTGGGAAGAGTGAATAGCTTTTAAACTGTTCTGATTGTAGAAGGAAAATGCAACACGGTACAGTCGGCTGTCCTTTTGCTCATACACTCTGCTACTGGGAGAGAATCACTCATGCTAGAAAAACAATTCAACAGCAGGGTACACGTAAAACCAGTTAAACATACAATAAAGGTGGTATGAAAAGTTTAACACTGCAGCTGAGAAGGTGGGGTCAGCAATCTTACTACTGGAATCTGAGGCCACTCTGTATCACTTATCTTTGTTATACTAAAGCACACAATTCGGCACCAAGTGAGTGTTCAGTGCTATTAGCAAAAATCCAGACTCCATACCTCATTTGTAAAGATCATGCTATATGGTTGCAGTCGACACCTCCAAACCTTCTTATGCCTCCCACGCAGTCGCCACCCTGACAACATGGCTACCATGGTTCCCTAACCAGCCACGCCCTTCCTGTGTTAAAGCTGGGACGCTGTTCCTTCCTTGCTCTTGCACTTGCACTTCATTTTGCACTGTAGCTGAAATGTCACTGCCTAAGAAAATCTGCTCTTTACCCTATTTTCAGCTGTAAGATAGTACTGCCTTGGCCTTGTTGACTTGCTGTGGAAGGAGAAAGTAGACTTCACTAAGTGCCCAAACCAGAAACACTTAGAGCCCCTGCATCTACACCGGATGTTCCTGGGATCCTCAGAATGAACATGGATTGGATGGATTTCACGGCTTTATATAACCCTGGTCAGGAAGAAATGGAGATTTTATGTCCAACAGCAAGTAACATTTTGAGCTTAAAGGTTTAATTCTGATTAATATCCCATAAAGTTCACAAGAAAATCCAATCATATAATTATATTAAGAAAGAATATTTGGGACACAAAGACAAGCTGCAGCACAGCAAAAAAGAATGTCATTTTGATAAATATTAAGCAATCTAATTAGACGGCCACCATACCGACTTCTGTATAACATTTTTGACCTGTAAATTGTGCCTCCACACCATGAAGGCAGCTCTGTAATTACACCAATCACCATGGCTAAAAAGCTTAGAAACAGAACGAGCCAGTAAATCAACATAAAAGACATAATTGCCATATTCAAAGATCACGTGAGACTGCTTGTTATCTACAGTCCAATACAGTTATTAAGGGGAACGGGGAAGCACAAGAGGAACCAGTCAGGAGCTTAGCGTGTTCACAGCTCCTACGAACAAGGCTTATACCTGAACACAGAAAGATCTTTTGAAGATTTTTCCTTGGTTTCACCACCTAACTTTGGAGACTTTAAAAACATCTAGGTGGTCTTAGCAGATTAACTGTATAATACAAGTGACTATATCATTTATAATATTTAAAAATATTTTATTATGAGCAATGACCCACAGGGTTCAACAAAGTCAAATCGTTGTAGGATATTCGAATAATTGAGAACAGCATAATAAAGCCAGATCGAGGTAATGATCTTCAACTTTGGCACTCACTATCCTGTAAAGTGTGACAGGATCCCACTTGTAGTCTAGGCTGGCCTGAACCCAGAGATGTGCCTGCCTGTATCTCCCGAGCTGGGATTAAAGGTGGACACCACTACACTCAGCTTCACACGTTTTAAGATGTTGACCTCAGGGGTTGTTACATGTTAACTGTTCTTGTACATTTGAATAATCCCATAGCTCTCCCAGATCAGTCCCTAGCACTTATCACTGCTATCATCACTGTTCCCATGCTATTTCTGACATAGGCACCTCTCAGGTTCGGGTGCTTTCTTTAGAAATAGAGCAGAGCATTCTGTACTTTAGACCTCCGAGCACCAAGCCTGGCATCACATAGTACAGTTTCGTTTTCAGGGAATATAGTAAATTACAGAAAAGTTATACTCCTGCTTTATAGTTTTTAGGTAGGGTGTGTGCATGTGTCTAGGAGATCACAATAACCATAATGTACTATGTCTTCTGCATGTGGGTTTCCACTACAGTCAGTGAGGAAGATCTTTAGATCTCTCTAATATTTAGACTATGTAATTCTTACGGATGTAATTCTATATGCTAATTTTTCTTCTTACATCATTGCTCATTGAAGAGAATTACTGAGTTACAGACAATTTTATACAAATGAGACTATTAAGAAATTAAGTCATTACTGAATATAGAATGCTCATTATCATGAGAAACTCACAAGAAATAGATTTCTAGCAGGTTTCTAAAAATGAATTAGAAATTAATTTCTTAACACTTTTCAAATGAAAATACCTCAGTTAGGGTATCTGTTAAAAAACCAAAACTGTTCTTAATAAACTAGTAGGTAACTTTGCTTCATCATACTTATAAAGTTCTAGGTTTAAAAAAAAAAAAAAAAGACCAGTCACTCCACATCAGTCACATGACATGGCAGGAAACTTCCTCCTCCCTCCTGACTAGCACTGCAGGCTGCTGGGTCTGAGGTCATCATTCACTCAGCTGTGAATCCTGCAAAGCACAATAATGACTGGCCGGGCAAGAGAGGCTCATGGTGCCATAGTGGCAAACGTGACGGGTAAGCAAACGCTTTCTAATTGGGTTTAAGTTGCTTTCCATAGGAAGAAACACATGACTGGTATTAAAGTCTGGCCGAGAGCCCATGTTTGGGAGCTCACAGTCCTCAGCGAATAACTACTACTATAGCACAAATGGGCGTAGAATCAAATTGTCCTTTAAATTCTTATCTCTTTATCCACAGATTAATGCAGTTCTCAGCCCTCTTCCAGAGAGTCTCTTTGTGCAATGGATGGCAGCTAACAGAAACTAGCACTTGGTTAGTACACAGAGAATGAATGATGGGGGAGTGTTCAGCCGAAATGAAACACAGATATCTCAGCTCCTACCAAGAGGAACTATGGGAAGAGCCTGAGATTAGGGAAGCACTGGAGCAAGACAGCACCTGGACATGACGGGGCCACTGAGTCACACAGGCGGGCTGTCTGCCTAAGGCCAGCAGTGTGTACACCAGTCTCTCTCCATTAGAACAGCCGCACACGCTTAGGTCCTGCTACAATACAACTCCGGCTGCTGCATTGCCCCCAACACACAAAGCATGTCCAACCTGCTCGTACAGACGGAAATCCGGCATCTCATTGACTTAGACTCTAATCCACCATGACAGAGTTGGCAACTAAACTTTCATCGTATTGGTTTCTTATATTACTTGATAACAAAGCTCAGTTTGTTTGTATTCTTCAGACTAGGTAAGTAAAGTCACATACAGAGGGTGGATATCGGAGTTCTTTGCAGACACCCCCATCCCCATCGAGTGGCTCAGTAATGGAAGTAATAAATAATCTGTGTTCTTTATAAGGAAGTAAGTATTATTTATGGATAACAGAGTGGAGGGGATGAAAGAAGTATGAAAGCCAGCCTAATTCGGCAAATACCACCCCAACATGAGCCACAAAAAAATGAAAACTTCCTTTCCCTTCCCTCTTCCACATCATCTCATATCAGAAGTTCAGGTTTATGAGTTATTGAATTGGTGAGTAATTTGCCCCTTTAAATTGTCTAACTGTGCCTCCGAGGACTCATGTCACCTCCTCTTCATGTCCATGTCATGCATGGCTGGGTTGCCACAGTCCGCCTCGGCCACTGGAGCTCATGCCATTCAGAGCCATCAAATCAATTATAGCAGGCGCTGCTGTCTTACACCGACACCCAGTGATTGATAACAAAACCTGCCTGCTCTCAGTTCTCATCTGACAGCAACAACCTACCCTGCCCGCTCGCACAGGCGTTTGTCATAAATCAATAGCAATTCTATCACGTAGAAAGGTGCTGGGCTCGCACTCCCGCCGGGCTCACTGTTTTCAAAATTAAAATGTATACATTAGGATTAAGTGTTAAGGGTTTAACTTTGAAATTGTCTAATATTACATGGAAATAATGAGACAATAAAATATCTTAAATTTCTTAAAATAAGAAATTGGCACACAGTGTTTGACTAGTGTTTAAATTCAGTTTAAATTCAATGTAACTTTAAAAGCGAATGACTAAAAATTTTAAAAGAAATTGTTTTATATTCAGAAATTTTATATGACAGAAAGTGTCATTTTATTTCAGGTTTTTTCATATCACATTTAGTATTTTCAATTGACTGCTTAAAGCTAAGTAAACATAAAAAATAGAATTTTTTGGTACAATTCAGCAATGTCATTAGAAAATGTATTATCAATTAGCAATGAGTGCTGAACATCCCTCACATACTTAACACTGTACTTTGTATATGCAAAAATAGAAAGATTTCAGCATAAGTACTTATAGAATGTGACCAGTGCACTTAAAACATTATCCCTCCCATTCTATTTGTAAGAAAGCGACATGCTCTAATCTAAGAATTTAGAGAATACTGTGGAAATTGGTCAATACGTTAATATCAAGTATTCAACATCCAAAATACTTATTAAAATACGTATATACTTGACATCATACTAGGTAGTATGCTAATTGAAGTGGGAGTGATTCTTGTAGTCACTCTGGAGAAAACAGTGGAAGATCATAATGCTATTGAGGTATTTATAGAAAGTGCTGTTCAGAGAAAAGATGTACAATAATATTACACAGCATTTGTATGATATGTGACATATCATATACATTTCACTGACTATTCAAATTTCTAAGTTGGTATTATTTCCAACTTACTTAAAAGGCAAAGGCATATATCACAGAAACAAACTGGAAGCAATTTCTGGCTAGTTTTCCAACACATGTATTTTACAGATATTCATCTAGAACTCATCATTTACTAAGAAATTATTATGGGTTCTATGCTACAAATAGGACACAGGTGCCAAGACAATAGGTGAATAAAGCAAGTATGAAAACCAAGGAGGTGATATCAAATGCTGTACGTCCTGCCTATCACCCTAAGTCAGGGGAGATAGAGGACAGTTCTATCTTTGCAGACCCCAGCCATGGTGCACTGTATAAGCATGTTGTATCTTGGTTAAGTAAACTATTCTCTTAAGTGTGCCTTTTTCTCATCTATGAAAACAGATTTACCTCAAACACAGTGCTTTTAATTCTAAAGAAATTAACTTAAACACCAGAACACTACATTTAACATTTGCTCATCAGACATCAGTTTTATTTCTTTTTTACCTATAAATCTTCTGAGTTTGGCTGCTTCAAATGCAGCAACCATCACTAACTTCATTCGAAATATAATAGTATATAATAGCATATAAAGAATTCCTGACCAGAACTGGTGCCTGTGCTAACAGTGATCTGAGATCATTTTAGTAGAGAATCGTGGTAAGAATGGCTTAGCAAAGGGGCAGAACTACAGTAGTTATACATGACTATCCTATGGCACAGGGAGCCACCAGGAGTGGACAGCTGAATGGAGTAGAAAAGGCATGTGGCAGGAGGTGACAGAAATTGGCAGAGTGGCAGTGAATGCAATGTCTAGACAGACCCAAGCAGGGAGTCCAACTACTGATGATTAAGGACTGGCTTAAGGCCTATCAATTTCCTGAGCTGATGGTATTATATGAAGTAGGTTCTGGCTCAGACATGATCTAGCACCAAATAGTATCACTACCAAAATTAGAATATACACAAGAAGACTTATTTCTCAATTGTGGAAGATTAAAACCTGTAACCTCAGTATTCAACAAAGGTAACTGTAAATGGCATCTCTTGAACAATTCCTCTATAACCGCTTGCAGCACCCATAAAAGAATACTTTTAGAAGATTTACTACTGTGAATATGTTATCTGCACATATTTTTGTGCACCAAATGTGTGCATGTGCTTTTGGAGGCTAGAATAGGCTGTGAGGTGCCCAATGTAGGAGATGGGAACCAAATCTATGTCCTCTGCAAGAGCAGTAAGAGCTCTTAGTAACTGGGCATTTTTTCTGCCCCAGTAGTGGAAATCTTTAGATCAAACCAATACTCATCTGTTCTAGAAACAGTTAGAGTAGTGCTTCTCAACCTTTCTAATGCTGTGACCCTTTAATATAGTTCCTTATGTAGTGGTGACCCTCAATCGTAAAATTATTCTTGTTGCTACTTTGTAACTATAATTTTGTGACTATTATGAATCATAATGTAAGTATCTGATATACAGTATATCTGATATGCAGCCCTTGTGAAAGGGTCATTCAATCTCCAGGACCCATAGGTTGAGAATGTTTGAGCTACAGGGACATGAGAGTCAGCTTGACCACTACCTACACTTTCTCATGCCTGTGTGTACCATTTTTCCTCACAAACTATGCGTCTATAAAAACTAGACTGTGCCATATCAATGGTTTTTCTCATTTTCAGAAGGCTTTCCCCATTACTTTAAAGAGTGGAGCAATACAATCTCATGTATTAGGAATATCCTTGTATTGACATTTAAGCCCCTTTCTAACCAGCCTCTCAGTCTCTTCTGATCATTCTCTGAAGAACTATTCCTCGTGCTTAAATCCAAAGTATCAAAATTAACAACTGTTAGTAGAGGGATTAGTAAAGGGATTTGAAAGTTTGAATTTGCATAGAGTTAAGAACGTGATTCCGTAGAATAATGTGCTGTAGAAAATAAATGAAACACATTCTATCTACTGAATTGCAATGCGAGTCTTGAATGTATCTGGCATCCTAATGCCGAGCTGCTGGATGCTTCATGGCATCGTAGAAAAGCCATACCAACAAGGGTCAGGATTCCTTACTCCATATGTGCAGTGTGAGCAGGTCACTTAACCCTTCCGAATGCTCATGCTACAGTTTATTAGTCAGGAAGATGAGCATCACCATGAGCTATCACAGTGCTCATCTTAATATAAAGGGTGGTGACATTAGCCAACAGTAGCAACAAAGTGTCAGTGACTGTTCACGCCATTCTAAGTATTACTGTGAGCAGGGCATTTTGTAAAAAGCTTTTGAAAATAGACTATAATTCATCCATGCCCATAAGCATGAAGCATGCCTATTTTATGGCTTTTAAAGATGAGGAAACTGAGTCACTGAGAGAGTAAACATCAAAATTGAATAAGAAATAAGTGACAGTTGTCACCTTAGCACAAGGAAGCATATATGGCCATTAGGCTTCAACCCTGTGCCTTCACAGTATTTCCTAAACTTAACATTACCCACATAAGCACTGAGAGGGGAAAAAGATGACCTAGAGTAAGGGACAGTCTCAGTTTTAGGCCTAATCTCACTCTCACCACCCAATTGATTCAATTTTGAGCAAGCCAGAACTAAGGAGTGTTATCTAAAATGGTCATCCTATAGTTTAAGCACAGAGGAATACAGATAAGTGAAAAGGAATGCATGGGGACAGATTAAGACACCGCTTCAGAGGAGCTTATTGTTTTACTTTTATGTTTGTATAGTATGCTGCATGAGGAGTTTTGACAATTTATTCTTCATAGATTATGGAAAGGAGAAGAAATGACAGATTTGTAGGTGGCCCTTTTCAAAAAGACTATTACGTTTCCAATGACAAAATGCTGGAATGTGGAATAACGACACCATATTTATAGAAATTGAAGGAATTACAAGTAGAGTTCAAAAGTGTCGATTACACAAGGGACTTGGAATGACTCCACAATGGCCAAGCACTACAGTCTGCTGAAAGCGAGGAGATGAGCTTGGGGAGACATTTAGAGCATCATGTTTTCAAGCTACAGGAACATAGGCAGCATGAAAATATTGTGTGTCAGGATGATCTCATCCGCACTGTGGCTAGAATGAAGAAAGGAACGGGGAGAAAGCACTCTGGAAGAAGAGAGTTGCTGGGGTACTAAGGCAAGTAAACAGTGCCCATTTAGTGTGGGACTAGAACAAGGCAGCACGATTCACAGTCAGAGAGCATGACTTGAGTGGCTCTGAGGAGACGGGACGTCCTGAATGTGGGGAAGAAGATGCTATGGAGGTAGTAGCAGTTAACCTGCAGAGCGGAATATAGGGACTATGGGGAAGGATATGCATGCATGGGGCTGACTTGGGCAGCAAGGGCGGTGTTCTGGAAAGGAAGGAACTATGAGAGTAGGCTGGGTTGGAGCTGGATAATGAAGAACAAGACACACCTTGCTAGGGTGCTTCGGGGAGACCTGTGGAGTAGGTGAGAGAGAGCCAGGGAGAACATGTTCATCCCGCCTCATCTCTTGTAGGTAGGTGTTCATGACAGCCCAAACAAAGGAAAGCCCAGAAGAAGTCTGAGCTCTAGTTTCTGAACATTTCTGTGGAAGAGAAGGTGGCCTATCACTTTATAGTAAGAGCCATTCACAATCTACTGAGGAAAAGGTTTCTCCCAGCTGGTGGAGCCTAACCACCGCCCTGCTCAGTTATATGGGGATACTTGGGGGAATTAATGGGATATTTGTAAAGCATTTTCATTTCCTTTAAAGTTTTTATTTATAATCCATTTACATACATTTAAATGCAGTTAGAAAAGCATATTTAAATTCAATTTCCCTTGAAATTGCCAAGGGACAACAGGGAAAATTTAAAAAGAACACTGAACAGGAAAAAAAAAATCTTACGCACCCCACAGGCATCACTGTCACTTTCCTGTCTCAAGACACACAGACATACACAGACATACACACACACAGACACAGACAGACAGACACACACACACACACGCACACATGCAGACACACAGACAAATGCACATGCAGACACACTTAACTGAAGCCATAGTAAATATACCATTAAGACGGTAAAAACAAAAATTTTCTCCCCTCTGATGAAACTCTAAATTGCTAAAGCTGTATGTGTACCCATTACAGGATGTGTTCATTTTGAGATTATAGTAACCAACTTTTAACAGTATCAGTAAGTCTTAAACTAGATGACAGCATAATTGGATAGATGGTATTGGTCAGTTATCTGAACAGAAGGCTTGATGAATAGGAAGAAACACTCCCTACTCCCGGCTCCCTTAGTACAATCTATCTTCTGGGCACTCCATAAGGAATCAGAGTTCCAGGATACACACCAGTAGGAGACATGACTACACCAATAAGCAAACAGGTTCTAAAGAGGCACAGAACAGCCATGGCTCTCTTGGCCAGGTAGGTACAGAGTCTGGACGGTGTCACCTAAAGGTGTCTTCGAAACTGATTGTGTGCCTGAAGAGTGGCGGAGTCACAACCACAGAGACTAACTGAGGACATGGAAGCAAAGGGGCAGTGGCAGAAACGTCTGGAGTAGAGTTCACAGGGAACTCAAAAGGTTGGCACCCTTTCTGTTTCAGAGTGGTTTGCTTACATAGCTGCCTTCTCAGGCACTGACAGAATTAGGAAGTCAGGAAGAAAGAATGCCATCACTTCTTTCTTTTTCTTTCTTTCTTTTTCTTGTAGCTAGAGGTTTGTCATCGTGCATCACAAAGCCCAGGAAAGTGAAAGATAAAGAGAAACAGAAAGGATGTGGGACCAAAACAAAACATAATACAGGGTAAAAGTCTTAAACCATGATTGCTGAAGTATGCAATTTAGGGGTTAATTATCTTTCAAAAGCCAATTCCAAATATTTAGCAATGCCTTCTGTTAGATCTGGAGATCATCTTTATAAAAGGGGATCTGAGAAAAGTGTTGAAGAGATGTTTCTGAGGAATGTGTCACGGAGGTTGTGTTCTTTCATAGTCTAGGGGTGGAGAGGATGTCTAGTGGGTTTAGAGACACTCATGGACAACTGAGAATTAGCTGCAAGGCAACAGTGAACCCAATCGAAGCCCAGGTGACAGACGAGGAAAAGCGATGCAGTCTTGGCATATAACATGGCAGGCAACTCTAGCAGGCATCCGCAGCATGCTGCAGTATCACACAGTACTAGGCCAGAGAAGCAGTCATGCAATCCGGTTCCTCTCAGCTCTGGGAACTATTTCTAGCAGAATGATACAAGGTGAATCTAAATGAACACTTCTAAGAACTGTTTTTTTTTTTTACAGGGAGACATTTTCTAACTATTTTATCAAATGGCATCTCCTTGGGTTGTTTATCTGTTTAATTTAAGCTCTGGCAAGCAGGAAGAACACTGTTTAAAAGGACAGTTCCAGTGACCAGCTCCCAGAATGGCGATCTTTCTTTTTGTACTCTGGTACACTCTTTTAAAAATATAAATATATCTACTAGATGTCAATTTTCTCCTGTTCTATATCACTTTTCTTCCCTTTCAATTCATGTTCAGTCAAGAAGATGTTACCAATTTACATTGTTTTTATTGTACATATCTTTACCTTTCAAGTAGTTTTAATAGTTTCTATTTTTAAGATAAAAACGAAATGTCAAATAAAAATCAATCACATGCACAAGTTGTTTCTGGGTTATAAAACCCCTAAAATTCTTGTAGTTTTTAATTTGCAACTTGATGTCAAAAGATGAGAATTATTATTACATATAATTATAGCCGAAATCCTCCTTTTCTGAACAAGGGAATCTTACTTTATAGTAAAGTATTGAGACATTTGTTTCAAACAATGGCAACCCAACACTTTGAGAAGTTCTAATTCAGTAGCTCTGGAGTGAAGTACATTCAAGCAAAATTTAAAGGTCACCAATGGATATGTTCATATTAACTCAAATAAAATTATAATAACAATAATAATAGAAAAAAGACAAGGAGGAAGAAGAAGAGGAGGAAGAGAGAAGAGGAGGAGGAAGAGAAGGAGGAGGAGGAGGGGGAGGAGGAGGAGAGGCAACCATGTCATAGACAACCTCAGAACAACTGACAGTATTTCTCAATTACATAAGTTATAATTGAAATAGTTGCTTATTTTCAAGTAAAAACTGGCAAAGAGAAAAATGAATTCAGGGTTTAAAACTAAATAATTGAGCTACCATCACACAAAAGTTATGAAACTATATGACATGCCAAAAAAGATATTTAATTAGTAGTTGGAAACTATTCACTTTTGTCTACTTTACTTATGAACAAATTGCTTAATGTTGGGCACAATCAGAAATAGTTCAGATAAATTTTAAGCTGTGAAGTTTGGCATATTTGCCTGAAAAATCAATGAGAAAGTGACTGAAAAAAAGAAAACAGCAAAACAGAAACATTACAAAAAAGAAAAGTAAAGAAATACCATCAGGATGTCAATTACCAAAGTGTGGGGACAAGTCATTGATGTGTGTGAGAACATGTGCACACACACACACACACACACACACACACACACACACACACACACACACAATTTTTTCTAGCGATGTTTGACATTGATGTCAGTGAAGCAACACTATGCCTCTCTATAAACACTCACTTGCTGGTGGAGGTTTAAACTGGGATGCCTCCACGTACAGAGAGGTTCTAGACCCACCAGTCTTTCTGGGAGCATTATGAAAGTAGCGTCATGACGTTTCATTCCTTCAAATTTTCTTTATTTAAAAGAAGCACACGGAGATAGGTTTGCTTGAATGGCACTAAAATGGATTTTTAAATTTTTGTCATTTTCGCAGTCCAGTGGTACTGGAAAGCGGTCTACTGACGCGTCCTTTGCCTTACAGAAGCTTTGCAATTCTTTGAGGTCCCATTTGTTGATTGTTGATCTTAGAGCATGAGCCATTGGTGTTTTGTTCAGGAAATTTTTTCCAGTGCCCATGTGTTCCAGATGCTTCCCTAGTTTTTCTTCTATTAGTTTGAGTGTGTCTGGTTTGATGTGGAGGTCCTTGATCCACTTGGACTTAAGCTTTGTACAGGATGATAAGAATGGATCGATTTGCATTCTTCTATATGCTGACCTCCAGTTAAACCAGCACCTTGTTGAAAATGCTATCTTTTTTCCATTGGATGGTTTTAACTTCTTTGTCAAAGATCAAGTGACCAAAGGTGTGTGGATTCATTGCTGGGTCTTCAATTCTATTCCATTGGTCTATCTGTCTGTCTCTGTACCAATACCATGCAGTTTTTATCACTATTGCTCTGTAATACTGCTTGAGATCAGGGACAGTGATTCCCCTGGAAGTTCTTTTAATACTGAGAATAGTTTTCACTATCTTAGGTTTTGTTATACTAAATGAATTTGAAAATTGCTATTTCTAACTCTATAAAAAATTGAGCTGGAGTTTTGATGGGGATTGCATTGAATCTGTAGTTTGCTTTCAGCAAGATAGCCTATTTTACTACATTATTCCTGCCAATCCACGAGCATGGGAGGTCTCATCTTCTGAGATCATTTTCAATTTCTTTCTTCAGAGACTTGAAGTTTTTGTCATTTTTCATTTGCTTGGTTAGTCACATCAAGGTGTTTTATATTATTTGTGACTATTTTGAAGGGTGTCCTTTCCCTAATTTATTTCTCAGCCTATTTATCCTTTGAGTAGAGGAAGGTTACTGACTTGTATGAGTTAATTTTATATCCAGCCACTTTGCTGAAGTTGTCTATCAGGTTTAGGAGTTCTCTGATAAATAGGAGAAAACTTAAACCAAGAGATCGGAAAAAGATCTTTACCAATACAACATCCAATAGTGGGCTAATATCCAATATATAGAAAGAACTCAAGAAGTTAGAACCCAGAGAAACAAATAACTCTATTAAAAATGGGGTACAGAGCTAAACAAAGAATTCTGAACAGGAAAACTGAATGGCCGAGAAAGACCTAAAAAATGTTCAACATCCTTAGTCATCAGGGAAATGCAAATCAAAACAACCATGAGATACCACCTTACATCAGTCAGAATGGCTAATATCAAAAATTCAGGAGACAATAGATGCTGGTGAGGATGTGGAGAAAGAGGAACACTCCTCCATTGTTGGTGGGATTGCAAGCTAGTACAGAGGGTACCACCTCTCTGAAAATCAGTTTGGCGGTTCCTCAGAAAATTGGACATAGTACTACTTGAGGACCCAGTTATACCACTCCTGAGTGTATACCCAAAACATGCTCCCAACATATAACGGGAACACATGCTCCACCATGTTCATAGCAGCCTTATTTATAATAGTCAAAAGCTGGAAAGAACCCAGATGCCCTTCAACAGAGGAATGGACAGAAAGTGTGGTACATTTAGACAATGGAGTACTACTCAGATATTAAAAACAATAACTTCATGAAATTCTTCGGCAAATGGATGGATCTAGAAAATATCTTCCTGAGTAAGGCAACCCAGTTACAACAGAATACACATGGTATGAACTCACTGATAAATGGATATTAGCTCAAAAACTTGGAATGCCCAAGATATAATTCACAGACCATATGGTGCTCAAAAAGAAGGAATATCAAAATGTGGATGCATCACTTTCTTAGAAGGGGGAACAAAATACTTGCCACGGGAGGAAATACAGGGACAATGAGTGGAACAGAGACTGAAGGGAAGGCTATCTGGAGTCTTCCCCACCTGGGGATCCATCCTATATGCAGCCACCTAACCCAGTCACTATTATTGATGCCAGATAGTACTTGCTGACAGAGGCTGATATGGATGTTTCCTGAGAGGCTCTTCCAGAGCCTTACTGATACAGATGAGGATGCTTACCATCAAACTCAGCACGGGGACTCCAATGGAGAGTTAGAGACAGGACTGAAGGAGCTGAAGGGGGTTGTAACCCATAGAAAGTCCAACAATGTCAACCAACCAGACCCTGGAGAGGTCCCAGGGACTAAACCACCAACCAATGAGCACACATGGAGGGACCCATGGCTCCAGCTGCTTATGTAGCAGAGGATGATCTTGTGAAATCAATGGGAGGAGAGGCCCTTGGTTCTGTGAAGGCTCGATGTCCCAGTGTAGGGGTGTGCTAGAGTGGGGAAACACCATCATTAAAGCAGGGGGAGGGAGGATGGAATAGGGGGTTTCCAGAGGAGAAACGGGGGAAGGGGATAACATTAGAAATATAAATAAATAGAATATCCAATAAAAATATATGTTGAAAGATGTGATCTAACCTTGTGTTGGTTGTGCACTTGCCTAAGGAGGAAAACACTAGTGAAAGATAGGCACAGAACCTTACCAGCATTGTTGCTTGGCTACTCATACTGTTTCCTCAGGACAAATTTTTCACACTCAAATGCTATGTACGACTCCAGGCTTCTTTTTGTAGGTGCCTGTTTTGTCTGCCTAGGTCAAGAAATCTGAAAAGAGACCCACAGCCAAACATTAGGTGAATAGAGAGCTCGTGTTAAAGGTATTCATTGGGTCTTTCTCCTTGGAGCTTGAGAGAACCCCTCAGAACATGAGGAGAAATTGTGGATGCCAGAAGGGTCAAGGACACTGGAGAACACAGCTTATGGAATCAACTAAGTAGGGGTTCATAGACAGTGAACAGGCAGTGAGTGGGCAGTCAGGGAGCATGCATAGACCTGTGCTAGGTCCTCTACATGTATGTTATGCTTAGCGTTTTGGGGGTATTCCTGATAGTTGTAGTAGGGTGTCTCTAACTCTTTTGCCTGCTCCCAGGACCCTATCCTACTGGGTTGACTCACCCAGCCTTGCTTGTGCCTGGTCTTATTGCATCTGGCTGTGCCATGTTCGGTTAATGTCCCCGGCGTCCTGTTTTTTTTCTCAGACGGGGGCTGAGATCGGATCATGGGAATAGGGGGGGTGGGAAGAGTGGAGAGAGGGGAAGTTGCAGTCAAAATATATTGAAAAGAAAACTCCAGAGGCTTGTCTTCCACTAAACAGTCCGTAAGAATGGTGCCTTGCTTTAGCTCTCCTACCAGACAGAAACTGAGGATGAACTGCTGCACAGTTCTATAGTACAGGCTCTGGCTGGCACACAGTTATTAGCAGTGCTTACTGTGCTATCCCCAGAATAAAGACGCTAGGAGTTCTACATCTCATAGAGTGACCCCATGTGACATTAGTGTGTCAGGTTCTCTATGACCAAATATGCCTCGTCAGACTCAAGCTTTAGGCCTTCCATCTCTCTGGATATAAGAGCAAGGGTTATCAGAACAAGGGTGGGCTGGCATAGCTAGGCTGTGCTGTGAGTCTGCTCTGCCATGAATCATCTGTGTGCTGTTAAGTTTTGTCTCACACACATTCTCTCTGCCTAGGATGTGTGGGTGTTCTAGGCGTTATTCATCCATGGAGCTAAGCATGTGCTCGTCCAATAGCTGCAGCTGGCACACCTGACGACATCTCTGTCCAACACAGTGACGGAGGCATCAAGAATCTTCCTCACAGTCTGCAGTTGTTTTCATCTGTCATGCTGAGAACTCAGTGTTTGGAAAGTGCAGACTAATTTTATAGTAGATGATTTAATAAAATAATCCTTTACTGTAAAGGGATTCAGGAATACATACAATTTTTTCATATATATATTTTACAAAAAATAGTATTATTTTAAAATATTCTTGTCTCACTTAAACACTAGAAATGGAGAATACACAAGTCTTAGAGGTTGCAAACTGGTCTGTTTCAAACATCTCTCAACAGAATTTATGGAATGGTTTCTACTTTCCAGGATGAATGGGATTAACTGGCTTCATGTTGGAAGCACAGAAATAATTTATTATGACAACCATCAGCAAAGGCTAATTTCTTTGGAGTATCCAAAATGATAACTCTGGTAGTCATCTTTCCATAACAGTCGGCCTGTTCGACCAAGACATTATCCGTGGGATTCTCTCCAGGTAAAGCCCGTCACATTAAGACTTTCCTCCCTGTGCTCTATCTTTTGCTAGTATTGGGTAATTGGCACACCGATCTCGTCGGAAACTAAACACACATTAAGCTGATAGTAAGAATCAGCTTGATGTAACAGATCCACAATGTTAGTTCTACTGAATTCTAATAGGATTTTAGGCAGGATATGCCACTAGTCTGTTCAATTAGAAGGTAGATAGGCTACATTTTGCCTTTAAAAATTACCTCAAAATTACTGTGTTTACACAGTAGCTGGTGGAGTAAATTTTAAAAATCCCATGAACTAACCATTTTTATGGGTCAATACAACTTTAAAGGGAAGATATAATAGCATAATCATAACTCAAATTTTTTCCTTAAAATTATGATGATTTTTCTTCCTCAAGTGCCTGTAGCAATTAGGTTACATGATGAATTACTACTTGCCAGGTTTAAGCACATTTTCTCAAATTGAGCTAGCTTGAAAGACCAAGCAATTGGTAGACATCACTATATCTTTTATTTTTCAAAAGGAATGAGTTCACATTTCTGCTGATTTCCAGTTTCAGCTCATTTCTGGCAGTTAAATAATAAGTCTCTAAAAATAAGGGCTTATGAAGAGAGGGGGAGTTACCAATACAAGCTGAATCTCACACCTACGTGAACTGCAATTGGCTGGTTGTGACCAAATGAATATTTTTACCTTAGGCCACAGTTATGCAGTTCCTGATGAAATAAGAATAACCATTGGTCTACCTCCTATCCTCTGGCATTCTGAAGATGAATGGAGGCCTGGATAAACAGTTGTTATGATTTGCCCAGCACCTACCTCTGAGGGGTTGGTGTCAAATTAATCCTCATGTCATCAGTACCTTTGCAACAGGTATCTCTCCGTCTAAGTCCCAGCTCAACAGTTGTCAGGGTCTGAGTCAAGCTGTGCCTCTGCCCACATAGTGGCACTGTCAGCACTGTAGGCTGCTCAAATGATTTTTTAAGCAGAGCAGCCGGTTGCCTTCAGCAGCGATGCTTTTGGGGGCATTCCGTGCTGTTCACCCAGTGTCTCTGGCTGCTCTACAACTGTGCTAGTTAAGGGATCGACAGAAGGAACAACAAATGGCTACAATTAGCATTCGCCCTGCTCCCGCAAAAGAATTTCATTGCTATGGCAACAAGAGTTACCCAGACAACACAGGGCTTTGGCTTAGAACAGTGCACTGCATTGTACCATGTATAGAACAAAATAGCCATGGACCACGCCCTTCCATCATGGCACAGAGATCTCTGCCTTCATATTTAAGTGTAATTTACAATGACTGATTTCTTAATTTGCAGAGCTCACCAAGGAATTGGCTATTACAGGCCTGAAGCAAAATATCATTATCATTTTGAAATTTCTAAAATAATTAAAGAATGATTGTTAGATCTTGCTCATATTGTCTTCTATTTCTAAACATCACAAGAGGCCGCCAAGTCTGTGTTTGCTGTCTTGCTGCTGCCTACAAATGCCCTTCTCCTCCTGTCAGTTCCAGGACACAAATGTATGTACCCTGACTAATCAACATGCACCTCTTCACATCTGGATATTCAGCCAGGCTCCAGAAGGCAGCAGTTGCAGGAGGACCGAGCAATGTATCCGAGCCACTTATAGGAAGAGCTACACTACTGAGGTCTTCTAAATCATTTGACATCAAACAAGAGAATATCTATCATACTCTTTTTGAAATAAACTTTCAAATGAGCAAAGTGAAAAGTCCTTGAAACCTGTCTAGTGCTAATAGTAGAAGATGAAAAAAGTCATGTAAATGGCTTTAAAATGACTTACCTTGGCCATTGTTACATGCCTCTGCAGTCCAGGCATGTATGGATCTATATGGATCTGTGCTACTCACAGGCATCCAGAAGTTAAGGAACTAAGGGAGAGATGTGACCCCCCCCCAAAAAAAAAAAAAGCAGAGCCAGGTTACTTGGCAGAGTTTTGGCACATGCCAGTTATCTTTCTGGAATCTGTAACACTCCCAGAATACAGTCTCCTTCTCATTGTCCCCGTCAGCAGGAGACTCAATATTATCTCTCTAGCAGCATACATATACTGAGTGCATGGTGCTTCACGTGGCTTGGTAGAGTTCTCACAAATCCAATATAAGGCAGGTATAACTTATGCCCACTCACAGTTTCTTCATCTGTGGATACTGATGTGCAGAGAAGAGTCAGCATCTGTGATTACCAAGCAGCAAAGCTAGGACTCAAAGCCAAGTGGGCTCTATAAGGTTCAGCTTCTTTGAAAACACATTAAGTCACATTGTAATTCTAATGCTACAGTCTCTTTGTACAACTTACGTAGAAACTTTATAATGGGAAAAAGCATTCTGAGAAGAATACTGATGCTAATTTGATCCTTCAAATGCCTTCGATGTTTATCTAGGGATGCAGGTGATTAAGGGTTGGAGAGAGAAAAGAGGAAAACGAAGCTGATTGGCACATTAGTTTTGATGGGGTCCAGGATGCCTGGGAACACTGGCAGGCGGAAGTCTGCATTTATTAAGCATTTGTTCAGCACTTGTTCTCAGGAATTCACAAATATTTTAAAAAGCGATCATTTCACTAGTGGTGAGCAGCTGCAAACGGAAGCTCCAGATATTTGACTGTCTGGCAGAAATGAGTCTGCGTTTAAAGAGCTATCCGGATAGACCAAATCACACCACGTTACTACTTATTCAACTACACATGTGTTGAAGATAAAAGTAAAAATAACTTTAGAGTTAAATCCCATCTTAAAAGATATATAAAGACTTTAGAGTTCTCTCCGTGCAGGGTAAGAACAGATACTTGATTCCCTACTAAGTCCGATATGTCTAATTTCCCCTCTTAGAAAGTACTGAATATTATGTACACTGTTCTAATATACAAAATCAAGGGTTCTCCCTGTAAACTGCACTACTTGGTACAAAATGGAAAACAAAGTTTATGATTCCAAAAATGCTAAACTAATGCAACAGCAAAAACTACAAATTTTCATTATAATGTTAGGTGGCATCTCAAGTTATAGTACATGAGAATTTTTTTTTATCTTTTTGAGCAATGGTAGTACTGAGACTATGAGACAGAAAAAAGTGTAAGCAGTGAGAAAAGCAAAGCGAATTCCTTTGTACAACACTGCCTCGGGCCCAGTATTTTCCAAATACCCAGCCTTTATTTTGATCATAATGAACCTTGTCAATTGTAATGAAATAAATGCAGTGAAGCAGCTGCATGTGAACAAACTCCAGAAGAGTGTATCTGCCATCCAATTTGGTGTAAGCACACTTCTCCCGCGTTTACAGACATTTCAGGATAATAGAAACAGAATTATGAAAGTGTCCATGAGTGCGTTAAGGATCAAATAAAATAATCTGAAAGTGTTCTGAAAGATATAGAGTGCTATGAAAATGGATTTTACCCAAAAAGCTTGTCAGCTCTCATGGACTCAAAGCGATCACTCTTGGCATTTACTTATTTTAAATAAATGAAAGGAGAGAGATAAATAAAGTACACAAACGGAACACATTTCCAGCTGACCTCTTCTTCTCTAGCTCTACTTTCAAAGGCCTCTATAAGAAAACTGGCCAGTCGTCCTCTTTAGACTGCTACGCAGGTTTTAGCTACTTAACTGATTCAAGTACAGGCTAAGCTCAAGTCTAACCTCCTAGCTGACCGTTCCTAGTTCTCCTACAAAGCAAGGAAGGGAGCACAGGCGCAGTCTTTGCACTGTCCTCCTGCTTCTGAGATTTCTAGGTGTATCTTTCACCCCAGAAAAAGGAATCCTGTGATTACACTCAGAGGTGGATGGTCTACTGAAATGACTTAGAGTATGACACTTAGTATCACAGATCTGAGTTATTTTGAACGAGTTACTTGGCCTTTCTAAAAGCCTTGCCTAGAACAAGGTAAATGCCGTACTCAGCAGCTGCAGGTATGGTCTCCGTCAGGCGCTCTCCTTGGAAATCGTCTGATGCTGACTGCTCACTGTGTGATGTTGGGGTGAGTCATGCCTATTGTACGACTCATCAGGTTCCAACCTCAGACACAAGTCAATGTCTGAACTGGCTCTGCCACTCACCACCTATGATTCTTTGGAGAGCCCCATTTTCATTAATAAATAAAACATAATGGGGAATGAAAATTCGACACCACTTTGCATTTAGAGAAACAAACTCTAACCTATACAAAAGTTGTAGGTTAGCTATGACAGGCAGACATTAGGACAATAGTTCTGTGTCACTGGTATCAGTATATTAAAACAACACTCAATTCTTCAACTGAGTGCATACTACTCATATGAACTTTTAGTATGTGTTACATTGTATTGAGAAGGTTGCAGACATTATCTGATTTTAAGCTTTATAACCTATTAAAGCTGGACTGGTTATAGATCCATTTCATAGACAACAGAACTGAGCATGTGAAACGAGTACCTTCTATAAGGATATTCAAGTAGGAGAGTGGTCTGTGCCTTATCTCTCTATTGTTCACAGCTATGCTAAGAGCACTGTTAACCAGTGAACTATGATCCCTAGGTTTAAGACTGTCTTTACATGCATAACAGTGTTGTGTATACTATACATTCTCATTAGAATCAATACGACTTGGGGTCAGATTCAGCCCCCATTTTCAATTATTTAGAAGTCACAGAATTTGTTTAAAAATGACACAGCTTCGGAGTACTAAATGTTCATTGATAATGAACAAGATGCTCACGGAGAGGGCACAGGCAAGACAGCATCATTCACATGGTAGAAATAATTTTCAATAAAATTATAAAATATTAAAACTTAATGAGCACAGTCTCAATTAGGAAAGTGAAAATCTGCTCATTAAACTTGCAGATGATACTTAGTTGGGCAGGGGTTAAATGCTTAAGAAGAGAGAAATCGAATTTAAAGTGACCTTGATAGATTAGAGAACTGGTTCATCCAAATCAGGATGAAGTTCAATTAGGAGAGGAACAAAACAGTGAAATGGAACATACCAGCAGCACACAGACCACATGGAGGGGAGACTTGGGACATTTGTGCAGGGGGAAGAAAGTAGCCACAGATTAATTAAGTTAACTACCTCCTGACAACGTGCTTTGTTTATTTTCTTTATCCTACAGTGATAAATCCACCAGCATATTAAAGAAATCATAAAAATTCAAAGCCATGGTATCCAGGATCTACCATACACCAGTCTAACCAGAATATGTGGACACAAGGCCCCATACTTGTATACTGATAAAAACTCTCTAGATTGGAAGCCATGACATGACTTTATGAATAAGGTGTGTGCTGACTTTGTTCACAGAACTTATTTCCCCAACTCCTGCATGTACACAAAGAAACAAACAAATACAATTATAAGCCCTCTCTTGGGTTTTTAAACACAGACAGGGATCACAGGTTATGCAGTTATGGAAATACAATGAAATCCTTTGTGTGTGTAGGCTAAGCATGCCTAGGTGTATGTGTGTGAGTATGCACCTGTGTTGGCATGTTGTTGGAGGCCAGGAGTTGACATCAGGTGTATCTAAGCACTTTCCTCCTTACTTTTGAGTTCAATAACTGGCCAGGCCAGTAGTTTCTAACCTTCCTAATGCTGTGACCCTTTAATATAGTTCCCTCATGCTCTGGTGTCCCCCAACCTTAAAATTATTTTCATTGCTCCTTCATAACAGTAGTTTCGCTACTATTGTGAATTATAATAAAAATGTTGTCCAATAGTCTTGGTGATCCTGTGTTTCGACCTTCAAAGGAGTCAAGACCAACAGCTTGAGAACCCCTTGGCTAAGACCTGGCAGTGAGCTACAGGGATCTGCTGGTTTCTGCCTGCTCAGTGCTGAGGTGTTAGATGTTTGTGTGGCCAGAAGGCTCTGTTGTCAGTGCGGGGATCTAAATGTAGGTTCTCATTGATGTGAGACAAGGACTTTATCCACTGAGCTGTATTGCAACATCCCAAGTCATAGTTTTTATCCATATAAATAATCACACATACACAAAACAGAGCTGTTACTGTATGTGATAGATGGTTCTCCAAGAAAAACTATTTAGTAAAAATTCTCAATGATGATTCAGAATACCAAAGCAAAAAACCATGATAATCTAGTTTGGCAGTTCTCAAAGCATGTTTCCTAGACAAGTACCACTTGAAATTTTTTAAGATGGCAAACTTTCACTCTCTGTAAAAACATACTGAACCTGTAGAAATCTGTGATCTCTGTATCTCTGCCCCTAGGTAATTCTGATGTATGCTAAAGTTTGAGAACTGAGGCTCTCAGCTAAGCACACAGCCTCGTGCGTTTCTACAGTGCTTATTTTCTGTGGTAATTTTGATGTCTTCCTAGAAATCAGTAGGGTACACAGGCAATTTTAAAAATTTAATATATGAAAGCCTTCAGTGCTATTTATTAAATAGATTCATATGTTAATTTCAGTGAAGAAAATACTAAAGTTGCTATTAAAATGGTCTGGAAAGCACCCTTAGTTTGTTAGCTTGATTTCTTACCGTTTGACTCACTGGGTGGCATGAAGTTGACTGAGTTGCTATAGAGACCCATGACGCTGCTGCTTAATTACCCAAGCCTTCTGGGAAGGAAGTGCAAGTGAGCCTGACTTTCCAGTTATGGACAGCGGAGGTTTGAGTCCACATCCTGTGTCCATCACACACTTCCACCCATCCCTCCAGAGCATCCCAAATTGATAAGACTCCCAAGCATGTAATATTATTATTGGTCAAAATATATGACAAACTTTTTGGCTGGTAACATTGAAAAGCATCACAAATAATAACAATAGCAACAATTCACTTTAGTGGAGCAATAAAATGGAAGGATAGTAACATTTTGAAATTCAGACACAAATTTCTGATTTCTTTTTTTTTGTTTTGAAATGGACTACACAATTTGATGAGAAATATCAAGATTTCTGTTCCTTCTTCATTTCTGGTACCTTTTTTAACTTCATATTTTACCAATTATAAAGTTGGAGAAATATTTTGTTCCTTAGCTACTTGAAAACATTTTTTTCAGATTGGTATAAATTCTGAAAGTGATTCCGTGTGGATGAAGATTTAATGTGCATGTGTGCTACCTCATGTCTGCTGGTAGGAGTACAATGTAGTTCAACCTACTGAGGTGGGCAGTTTGTATAAAACAAGATTTCTTCCATCGGGCAGCTTACTATGATAAGCTCTTTAAAGGAATGCAGAAGTCAAGGGGGGGGGAAGATAGCTGGAGAACACTTGGCTATCCTTTCTCTAATATACTAGGTAACAGTCAAGCACTGTTAACTTCAGGCTCTCTGGAAAATACTCATGGATAACTTATATAAGCACACCTGTCTGAATTTGAAAATGTAAGCAATATTTACAAATTAGTTAACAGTAAGCCATAATTCCTCTTTTGTATATCCTTAAGGTTTTAAAACATTCTACTCTTAAAGAAATGCTCGTACAATAAGGAGACTCAAATAAATTGGTTTCTAAACAAACTGAATATATTCTTTACTTTAATTAGATATGTTTGATCACAAATAACAGCATAAATAGTTTAGATATACCAATCTAAAATGCCTAGATACTGAATAGGATGTTTCAGGAGCATGTCCAACCTTTGTTATTGAGAGACCATGTTGTTATTTACAAAGATGATGCTTAAAAACCATGCGACTGTTACAGAAAGTAAAGACTATCCCAATGCTTTTGTTGGGCAACACTCGCATTCTCCTTTATGAGGACTGCCTCAGGTTGGACATGCTTGCTAGGTCTTCATTATGAAGGTTAATCAAATAGGGATACGCAGTCTACAAAAGCATAAAAACACCCTCCAAATGTGAAAGACGATATTTATGTAGTCCATTACTGCAGCTTGAGGAAGAGAAACATCAGGTGAGGTAGTTGAAGATACATACTCAGCAAGCCATACCCTTAGCTGCACTTCCAGAGCAGCAACATTTTAAAGGTTGCTTTAGCTTTTACTTCATAGTACTTCTTTAATTTAAATAATATAATTTTTGCAAATTTGATAATATAAAATTGTGTGACAAAACCCAACCAACCAAACAAACAAAAAAACCAAACCAACCAACCAACCAACCAACCAACCAACCAACCAACCAACCATCAAACATTCCCCCACTCGTCCCCCCAAAAAAATCCTGCAATCATCTAGAGAATACTGTGATCTCTCTTCCAAATCTGCTTAATGATAGAACAGAACTATGTCTTACTAGTACATATGGTTTTGTTAATGGATCATGTACCCAAAAGTGCTTAAGCAGGAAAAAGGTACCTCAAACTTACCATAAAATTAAACCCACATTCAGTCAGTTATCTTGAGAGTTTACCTGATTCATGTTTATGAGCTACAAGCAGATTCTGAGAATATTGCATGATATTCAAGCAGTATTTCTTGATTAACAGCAACTATTCAGTGTAATGAATGTATATCAGATTTAGAGTTAGATGACTCAATCTTCAAACATAGTTAAATAGTAATTTGTTTATTCCTTTTTCATGTAGGCATTCATATTAGCTCACTAAAAACCATGGTTTCTGACATCTTTCCACAGCATAGCTAGCTTTTCGAGGATTTTCTTGGAGAGTCAGTGTGTAGCCAGAGAACCATGAGGAGAGCTATAAAATGATTGCTAGTATAGCACAAGAAGGAAAAGATAATAAACAGGTGAACTGAGGGGACTTCAATAGGAAAGGCAGTTGGGGATTTTATAACATACTTGCTTCTTAATGTGTACCACTGTAGATTGGCCATTCTTAAATCCCTCACTGTGTTACTGTTATGGGGAAGATGATATTAGCATAAAGTGACATGAGTAATTTAATAGAACTCTCAATAGTATACAGAGTTATATGTTAGCTCAGCAGCAGAGCACTTTCCCAGAAAAAGGAGGTATTATTTCTACCAAAGCTGGTCTAATTATGAAATGATGCACAAGTCACTTGTAAGGTAAACCTGGATCAAAATTACCATGATATATCCTGTCTGGAAAGTTTAGATCCTTGTACACTACTTCTGGAAGTATGTACTGGGACAACTCTGGAAACTGGTAGGTGGTATTTACAAATGTTCACTGTACACAAACCCAGTGCAGTAGTAATTACACTTCTATGTTTATAGGTGACAGCACCAAAGGACACATCTAATAGCAAGGTTCTTAGTAGCAGCATTTGTTATAGCCCAAAGCAAGAAACATAGCTACTAATATATATATATATATATATATATATATATATATATATATATACCACAAATAGATCTATATAGTATAATACTACATACACAAAAGAATGAATGAACTGCAACTTCATATAGCAACAGGGATGGATGTGCTGCAGATTGTTTTATTTATAAAAAGCACAGGCTAAAAGTAGATTATGCCAGCACAGTCAGGTATATTTGGAATGTGAAACACTGGCTGAGAGGATCTGGAAGGAGCTACTGTAGTTCTATTTTAGCTCCCGATCTGCATGCTGGTTCCATGACTAGGTCCATTTTACAAACTTTAATCATGCCTCATACTTAGGAATTATGCACTTTTCCATATGTATGTTTTCTTCATTTAAAATATATGCACACCATGAGAGATGAAGCTAGAGACTGTATGGAGAATTTAAAGCAAACCAAACATCTGCAAAGCAATCAAATACATACTGCCAAGCAATCTAGTGAAACAGGGGGAATTTTATTATGCAAGAATTTGTATATTTGTCTCCTATCACTCATTTGAGAAACAAGATTTAGCATTTCTCGAATGATTATAACAGGGCTTAAGAAGAGCGTGCTATAAGCTACATCAGCTTATAGGTAGGATTGGAGGTCTGCATCAGAGGGAGAACATGTGCCTGCACCATATGGGTCTACAGCTGAGGCCAAAGCCAGTTTTTGTTTCTGAGGCAGGGTCTTCCTATGTAGCCCAGGCTGGCCTGGAACTAGCTATGTAGTCCAGGCCCGCCCCCAACTCACAGAGATTCCCCTACCTCTGCCTTCTACTTTCTGAGTGGGGAGATTAAAGGCATACACCACCGAGCCTGCCAAAACCAAACTTTTACAACAGGCAAGCAGGGACTCGAGAGCGTAGAAGCTGCCATGGGGGCAAAGGCTGGCAGGAAGCTGGGAAGGGACCAAATTATAGCAGGTTCAAAAGTTATCCTCCAAGCCCTTTCTGATAACTCAAACAAACAGCTATACAGAAGGCAGAGTTCATTTCTAGGAACCATTCCAAGTTCCTACAAGACAGTCCCTGGACTCACTGACTCCACTCCATTACTCACCCCGAGCAGACTGAGTCTTTTCTATTTAGACAAGGGGAAGAGAATTGAGATCAGTGGACGAAGAGAAAGTAGGTTAATAGAATGGAGAGTGCTAGCCCTGTCCAGTTTCCCGTAAGTGAGCAGCAAACAAAAAGCCCTGGAGCTTATGAAGTGATGGCAGCGGTGACGATGGCTAGAGAAGAAGTGACTGCCAGAGGCCACGGTGTGGCCAGTCTGCCAAGCTTGCCTCTGCTCAGGACGACTAGGCCAGGTTGCCCCTAATGTGTGGGCCTTCAGATATTTCTGCTGGCTTATTAAGGAAGAAAAGAAAAAAGGCGGCTACATCTGTGAAGATGGCATACGACAAAGCACAATCAACTTTAAGTGCTTTCTCATGAGCATTCTTTTTTCCTTTGGGTCCTGGGAAGGACCAAGCTGAAAGGCATGAAATGACCATTGAAGTAAGTAAAACTACCTTCATGGCTTACCAAACACCACTGTAAGAACTCCTTAAGCTGCACCATGTTAAATTGTGGTAAAAAGATTGCTAACAGACACAATAATAATAATAATAATAATAATAATAATAATAATAATAATAATAACAACAACAACAACAACAACAACAACTAAGATGATTAGTTTCTTTCATATAGTTGTATACTTGAGGTTATGTAGGTTCTGAGTGACTGGCTTGTCAGGACTAAACATAGTGAGATGATATCAGCATTCTTAATGCTCACTCTAAATAGTGTTTACTAGCTCTTGCTTAAGTATGGATACGTCAGTAAATGAAGATTTTGCTTCTATTTGCATATTGTATTATAGTTTTTCTGCTGCATAAATGGTTTCACGAAAAAAGTATATACATATAACTTAAGAGGCCCAATCATCATATCTCAAGAAGAAAACATTGCCAGAATCTTTTAACCTTGAGGCTGTCATTTCAGACTAGACGGAGAGCAAGTGGGGGTGCCTGCATGCTTTCCTTAGCATTTTTGGTGTTTCTTCTTTTTCCTATTCCTCTAGAAACTGGAATAAAAGCAGTTCCTTTGACTAATTAACCCAAAGAGGTTTGACTAATAGAAGAAGATTACAGGCATAATTACTTAAATGATCATGTACATAGCACTTAATGATCATTATCATTTATTCTAATATTATTGCTAATAAATGGTAAAACTGTTTAGGCTAAACGCTGTCATTCCACATAAGTGCATCATGGCTAACAGTTATCATTCCTAATTTCTGAGGGGGGCCGATGAGACGTTGTAGCTTTCCTTAATGCTCGTCAATGCTTGCTTCAATTTATAGACTTTTAAAAGGGAGGCAATATTTAGCATTTACCCCTTATCTCCAGTATGTAACAAGCAGTCCTGCTGCCATTCCTTCTAAATAAACCACAGCCGGGCTAACGCCAGCTAGATCCCTGGCTTTCATGAGATCAATTTGATAAGGAAAAGTCTCTTTGCTCTACAAAAGAGTCAATGATGGTATAAGTAACACCAATGTTTCACGCGCTAATTTCATTGCCTTCTTTTGTGTGCTAGGACTCAGTAGCTAGAGATTGCCATCAGGTTCTTCCGCACCCCTGGAAGGCTACTTTTACTCTACAAGGCAAAAGCAGCAAAGTGGCACTTGAGTTTTTCCTTGGCTCGTTTCTGTCATTATTTTCTCTCCTATTAAGAGTGACAAGAGAAAAAGAACTCAGAGTGTGCTACAGGATCAATGACCAATGTTATCTACAGAATACACACAAAGGTTGGAAGTAAGACTATTTTAAATGCAAAAGCATTTTCTTTTTTTTGGAGAGACACTAGAGACACTACTATTACTGCATTCTTATCATCCCTACTGCTCCTTGGGAATGCACTCTGAAGAGTCATTTAGCTTTTAGATCACATACAATTAGTAATCTGAGGGCTAGAGCTGAAAGCAGGTCTCTTTAGGTTCTTACACATTAAAGAAAAGAAAACTATACAAGTGTCCATTAGGAAGAAGGGAAGCAGGTACCCAATGAAAGGAGGTCTGGGCAATTGTTTTATCCCTGTCCCTTCCCCTTGATACAAGGTTTCATGTAGCCTAGGCTGCCTTGGAAGTATGTAGCTGAAGATGGCCTTGGACTTCTGATCCCCTTCCCCTCCTGATGAAGGGCTCATAAACATGCTCCATCTTTATATGGTGGTAGGGATGGAACCCAAAGACTTCCCAACTGTGTGTGTGTGTGTGTGTGTGTGTGTGTGTGTGTGTGTGTGTGTGTGTGTCTGTATGTATATATATATCTCCAAAGGGATAAACCTTTTCACTCACATAGTGAAAGGAAGCAAGATTCCTCACAGCCTGGGTCTCTCTACAGTGAAGCGAGAGGCAAAAGCTTGAACAGCTCATCAATACACCGAATCTCCTTGGGGACATACATCTTTCCTTGCTATGTCACCAGGTCCATTCTTTCCACTGTCAGATACTATTGTTTCAAGTTAAAGGCACCATCACATACTTTATTTTCTTCACTTTTTCCTGGTGTCATTATTGTGATTCCCATGGGAGAAAGTTGAGTTTCTTTATTAGTCTATTTAAACAAGACATGTTTTATAGCCTTTCTCTCTCTCTCTCTCTCTCTCTCTCTCTCTCTCTCTCTCTCTCTCTCTCTGTGTGTGTGTGTGTGTGTGTGTGTGTGTGTGCTTCTCTAAATGCTAGCCATCTTTATTTTTTGAGACAGTATCACTGGACTTTGAAGTTCACTGATTCTTCTAAGGTACCTGGCCAACAGATTCAGGAATCCATTTGTTTCCAAACTCTTCCTTCACTCTTGCCCCTAATATCGGGAATACAGGCTCAAGCCACTGCCCAGCCTTTTAACAAAGTACTAAGGATATGAATATAGATCTTCATGCTTGTGTTCCAAGTCACCTCCCCTGCAATGTTTTCATTTGCAGGTATATATTTTTTCTACCAAATACTACTTTTTCATATATTTAAACAAGGTTTAGGAAATACTTACAGTAAAGAGAAATTTGTTTTATGCTAAACCATCTCGGCCTGCTCACTGCCTACCAGAGCATTGCATCCTGGGTGGAATTTGTCAGGACCAAAGGCCCTTGGTTACAGGGTCAGAGAAGGACCATGGCTACTTTTCTCCTCAGCCTCCAAACAGTATTCTTGCTACACCAACAATCTTCTTTTCCCATTGGACCATCAGTGCAAAAACTATTTTCTGTCTTTCTGATTGATTTCCTCTCATGTTCCCTAGAGGGTACCATCATCCTCCAGTGCCCTTTCCCCCCACACTTCCAGGAAGAGATTTTATATCCTAGTTTTCAGAGGAAATCAATATGGTATGTGAGACCTTTGAACTCTCCTCTACAAACAGCTCCTTCCTTATCTAGTGCAGCATCCTTCCTTTGTAGGCCCAAGTCCAATCAGCCCTTGTGGTGAAGTCAGGCCACTTCACTCAGGCGTTTCACTCTCACTACTGAATCTCAACCTCTTACCTTCATAGCATTCTTCCTTCTCACTACAAAGACAGTATTACAAAGGCAGTGCTCTCTGCTGAAGAGAAAGAAACATAACTTCCATGACATATATACCCCTCTAATCCTGACTACTAGCCTTTACCCTACTCTTACTTCACCCTCAAAAAGTCCAAAACAGTGTATCTGCACTCCTCTCCCAGTCACCTACGCTGCCCAGTCCTAGTTCCACTGTCCTACCAGACCTGCCCCGTGCCCTTCTGTGTAAGCAGTCTGCCCAGTGTTCATCCTGTCCTGCTGATCTGACCTTTCTGGCTTTAGTGACTACTTGTTCTCCTGGCAACTATAGACAGGACTGATAGCTTCTGGGGAGATTACTCTTCCTTAGCCCCTCTTAACTGTTACATCTAAGTGGCATTAAGCCCCACACACCTTCTTGCCACTGGGCGTGGGATGGGATAAAGTGATCCTAATACCAATACACTCGATTCTAAGCTCAGCCAGCTGGCCTCCTCTGCAGTCCTGCTCTAATGCAGCTTAAGTGTTTATCATATATAACTGACTACTGTAGACCTGTCAGATACTTGACAGATTTGCACATTTTTAACGTCAACGACAATTTTGTTCTAAAATAGCAAATCGTATCAGAAACAACTTCCTATACATCTTACACAGAAAATTATCACATCAGTAATTTGCTATTATGTGGCATTGTTTTCAAATCACCTGTAATCACTCCAATGAAAACCTTATAAGATGGGTCCATTTATATTTCCGTGTATGTGGGGCCATCAGAACGTCACTGAGAGCCCCTTCCAGTTATAACACACTGTACTTCATGTGCATGTGGTCTCGAGGGATATTAGATTGGATAGGAAGTGGATAGTTGAGTAGAGGTAGACGCTGCCTGTGCGTGTCCTCCCATAAGGAACTCAATAAAGTCACTGATTCACCAAGTTGGATGTGGATGGAAGTTTCTTCGGTCTGTCAGGGCTCTATCTGTCTATCAGGAAGACATTTCTTCACGTCTTCCCAGGAAAAGTAGTGCAATAGTAATCAAACAAAATTAGGTTGTTTTGTTATTTTGTGAGAAATTTGGTAAAAAAACAAAAAACAAAAAAACAAAAACCAAAAAACAATTCACCATTTTGTACATACAGGAAAAAAAAAATCCAAACTTAACAGTTAAATGGAAGGAGGGTTCAGAGTTTCTAACATCTGTTCATAGACTCCGTAGAAGTCACATTTTGAACCTCTATGACAAGAAAAAGAAGAGACTCAGAATGGGCCTTTTTTTTTTTTAAGGAAAAAAAAAAGATTATCATAATCACAGCCCACTGTGGAACACAAACAGAAGAGACATGTTAATCATGACAACAATTTCAGGGAAGTCCAAGGACATTATTTTCCTTATACAATAGTAGCTCATTTTCTTTTCACTCAATTGAGTCCAGGCTTTAGCATACATTTGTGAATGCTCATTACTGGAGACACATTTGCTGCTTCCTGCATAAATGGTCTTTGAAAACAATTTGAAATCTTCACTACTTGAGAGTTTTCTAGGCTGCTCATGCTTAAGAGTCTGCCTGATAATGACTATGACAAAAGGTTGTCCTGCCCTGACTATAAAATTAGAAGAGCAAAGCCTTTGCTGCCTATCCACAGGGCATCCTTACCTCAGCAGGAGCCCCGCTGCTGTGAGTCTTCTTTAGCCTGACTACATAGTAAATACAAGAGACTGGTAGTCGAATAAAATATGAAAAGCACCCAAATTGGTTCATGTTTCTGGTCAAAAAAAAATCCCCCTAAAATATCTAATTTTTGACAGTTACAAGTAACATTTAATTCTGCCTGAAAGTCCAGGCATAAAGGTGTCAAAAACAATTAGTATTTTAATAGCTTCCTTCTTAGGTTATTAGGCAAGCATGAGTTCGTCAGCAAGAGGACAAAAAGTCTCCTTAAGCCAATAAGCCAATAACAGACCACATAAGAGAAATAATATTTTACTACATTGTTCCTCGTGTGCTTTCTATGGAAAATACGATACATTTGAAAGGAATAGAAATGGATGTCAACATGTACCACTGTGATAAGATCTCTTGAAAAGACTGTTTTTCTGTTGTGATCTTTGCTTTTCGCTTGTTATGTCATGTCGGGTTGAGATCCCAGGGAGGCCTGCGCTTTTCTCAAGAGAAAAGGAAGAAGAACAGTAAATCTGGGGGTTGTAGTGGGGATGAGAGGAGAGGAGGGAGGAAAAAACTGTGGTGGTAATACTTGAGACAGAGAGACAGAGACAGAGACAGACACACACACACACACACACACACACACACACACACACACACACAGAGAGAGAGAGAGAGAGAGAGAGAGTGTGTAATGAAAACAGAAGCAAGCCTTGAGGTAGTGTAATGCCCCAAATTAACCTGTAAACACCATCTTCCCAGTCCGGTAACTTCCTGGAATTCAGGGAGCTGTACTCCTTGGAAAATAACAAAGTCTCATGGGAAATCATGGTAGATTTGTCATAATAAACCCCTAAAACATGTGGCTCCAGAATGTTCCAGTTGGGAAATTCCAGGGAATCATCCTTACCAAAGTCCACCTCTTAGTCAGTATTTAATATTTAATAAAGCTTGCTTTAATATGGCCTCAAATGGTGGATTTTTTTCCCACTGCTGAATCTCAGGATTAACAGTAGTTAGCACTTAGTAGACACCCCTGATGACCTTTGATATTTAATAATTCTACCCCAGGTCATGTTATTGCCACTTAGGGAAAAAGAAACTAGAGAAATAAGGGGACCCAGGAGTGGACTGGGGTTAGGGGTGGCTGCAAATGGAAACTTTTGATGCATAGACATAGGACTTATATGTCTCCCTTAGAATTAGTTTGCAAAGAAGATGCTAATTCAAAGACATTTAGCTGGCTCCATATTTAATTCTGACTTCAGATCGTGAAGAGTGGAGGAGCAGCTGTGCCTAGCGGCAATACAATCTTATTTCTATAAAAATCTCTCAAAGCTCCATATATAAGTAGGAGTGTAAAAATAGATAATCAAATCCAAATTAAGGCTATTAAGAGCTGATTTACTGTAAAGATAATATAGCAAAATTTTGTTTAGGTTATGGATGTTCACTAAAAATGTGTAATACTTGTTTGCCTAAAATTTTGATTATGTTTTATCTTATTTTGTCACAGTTAAATAGTTTTATCATTAGAGTTTTTAATTGCATATAGTTTGTAAATCTTTTCTGATTACTCTATATCCATTTATCTTAGGAAAAAAACCTTACTGTACTTCTTAATGAAAAAAGAAGCCATCTAAGGAGGATGCAATCAAACTGCAGGCAGATGCGCCATGAGGGGGTGACTCAACAATTCATATTTATAGCCCATGCCACAAAAGGTTAACTGTGCACTTGGTAAGAAAAATACCCAAGGATAATAGGAGTTCCCATATTTGAAAGAGCACTATCTCAGTGCTTTTTTGTACAATCCAGGCATGCACTGTAGGTTATAGAGAAAACAAGACAAAACGAAAAACAAGGATGCCACATCCTCACTACACCTTAAAGCTTTGTGTTGCTGACATTTTGGATTGTGATCAAGTTCTCCAGACAGGAACTATTTGCCCACCATCATGGGATCCTCTCTGGTATGTTCCTTCTGTTCTTTCTCTTGGTCATCCTCCACTGAGTCTATTTCTTGAATGTTCCTTTTTTTGACCTAGAGACTCTTCATTAGACAATGCATTTGATTATACAACACCAGCATTTTCCCGAGGGACTGCAGACAGAGATGTGCTCTTTCCTGAGATCTCAGAGTCGCCCCGCCCCTGCAGCAGTCACATGGTCACTGAAAGTACCTCTTGAATTCTCCCTTTTGATTGTACCTGTCCCTTCAGGCTGTGCTTATTACTCAAATACCAAATTAGCTCAAATTTCTTTGCCTAGCAACAGACTCTCAATGTAGTTCTTCTCTATGTGACCCCTTACTTTCAACCAACCAGATGACTCATGAACCTCTAACTGAGACCGTCAGATTTTCATAAAAAATGTTTTCAAATTTTTTATTACTTTTAACTAACTTGATATTTTCTCTAGGTTTAGAAGAGGCATGTGGTCTCATGAATGAATATATTCTTTCCTTCAATTAATGTTACATATTCGTGACTAATAGAAGAGCCCCTGAGCCTCTAAGGAAAAATCTAATGAAGCCTATATCCCGCCTTCCACATCTGACCCTTTAAGTACAGGCCGGTGGTGACTGACTATCTCCTCCTCATAACAAGTAACATTTAAGGGAGGAGATGAGAAGAGGTTAATTGTACTCACAGGAGAGCATTAGCACTTTGGCTTATTAAATTCTACTTATGTAGGTGGCATTCAGAAACTTGATTTTGCTTCTAACTAAGCATTAGTTGTTCCTTTCAGACCTAAACATAACCATGTCTGTTCAGTCGACATGTTCATCTTAACACCCCTGCTCTGACCGTCAATTCAGCTAAGTACTGGCTACAGCAGAGAAGGCACAGGCATCCTGCCTCATGGCTCTGCCTCCTCTTTAAGAAACCCTTGACAAACATGGAGGACTGATACTGTCCAAAACACTGTCAGAACAGGGCTGTCGTCTTACGCTGGATGGGAACAGAAATGACAGTTCCTCCAGGTTCTAAGGGGTTCAGAACGGCCCTGCTGAGAAGGCACAGAGCTGCTCGGGTGTGTCTCTGCTGTTCAGGCTCGGGGCTCACTTCTGTTTATATGTTGAAACCGTGCCCGCAATGCTGAAGCCAAGTCTGGGTCAGTCTTTTAGAAACTCTGATCTTGTCAAAGTTTGCATATTACACGTATTCTAGCATTTAGTAAATGTTAGAAATTACTACTGGTCAGTCTCTGAATTAGATAGAGTATTGAGGTAGAATGTTTTGGATTTTATTTTTAAGACGGAGTTTCACTGTATATACCAAGCTGCTTGGACCTTGAACTTGAAACATACCCAACTGAATTTGAATTTGCATACTGCCTGAGCCTCCTGAATGTTTAAGCTGGTTAGTTTTTATTTTCAACTCCATACAACCTAGGGTCATCTGGGGCCATGGAAAGAAGCTGAGGCTTGGTACTATGTGGCAGGATTAGAGTCTCCAAAGTAACTCAAGAGGCTATTCATGAAGGTGCAGCCTCAACAGTAGTGGAGAACAGAGTAACTGAGATAGCAGGGCTGTGGGCTGGACAGCAAGAACAGTGGCAGGTGTTGAGTGGAGCTGGCCTGAACAGACACAGGACAGTAAGGTATGAGTTTAACAGATAGGAGACACAGGAAAGTAGAGCTGCCCTTGGAGTCCAGAAGATTGTGAGCGAATTCCAGATGTTCGACACAGAGGTTCTTACACTTAGATTTTGACATAGTTTGATATCATAACTGTGCCTTATTTGTTTGTTTTATTACGGTTGTTTTATTTTTATCTTTAAATATAAAGAATATAACAGTTTTATTTTTATAGGATCTCACAGTTGAGAATTCGGCCTTTTAAAGGCCAAATATTTGGAAGAAAATGAATTAAAATATTTATATATTTTAAAAGGCTAACTGACTTTTAACGTTTACCTGACTTTTATACTGCAATATCAAGAAGTGTTCTTGGGGATAAACAAGAAAGGAAATGTTATGGTTTAATACTGATGATGTATTTGTCAAGTATTGACAAGGGGTGAACTGTATTGGTTGGCTTTTTGACATCTCCCCCCCCTTTTTTTATTGGATATTTTTTATTTACATTTTAAATGTTATCCCTTCTCCTAGTTTCGCCTCCAGAAACCCACTATCTCCCCTGCTTCTGTGAGGTTCTTCCCCCGCCCACTTACCCATTCCCTCCCACCTCCTTGCCCTGACATTCTCCTACACTGGGGCATCTAGCCTTCACAGGATCAAGGGCCTCTCTGCCCATTGATGCCCAACCAGGCCATCCTCTGCTATCCATGCAGATGGAGACATAGGTCTATTCCTATGTTATCTTGGGATGGTGCTTTAGTCTCTGAGAATTCTGGGAAATGTTATGGTTTAATACTGATCTGCTATATTTGTCAAGTACTGACAAGGGGTAAATTGTATTAGTTGGCTTTTTTGCCTTCTTGACATAAGGTGGAGTCGTCTTGAAAAAAATGAATCTTAAATGAGGAAATGTTTCGATTTGATTGGCCAGTGGCCATATTTGTGGGATCTAAGCCACCCATAGGCAGCTGGTTCTGAGTTCTACAAGAAAGTATGCTGAGTAAGCCATGGAGAGCAAGCCCACAGGCAGCTTTCCCTTTATAGCCACTACTTCAGTTCCTCACTTCAGGTGCTTGCCTTTACTGCCTGTCCTAACTTCCATTTGTGTTGAACTGTAAGCTCTAACAAGATATAAACCCTTTCCTTCCCAAGTTGCTTTTGGTCATGGAGTTTATTATAGCAATAGAAGCAATCTAAGACAGTGCAGGAATTAAAGGTGTGTACCTGTATTATTATTATGCTAACCATTAAGTATCAGTCTTCTAGTTCTCTGCACCCAAATCCCATGGGAGAGAGAGCTAAACCTACAGAGAGGCAGACACGCCTGGGAAACCAGAAGAGACTGCACTCTGCGCACATCCAGACGCCAGAGGAAAACACCAAACGCCATCTGGAACCCTGGTGCACAGAGGCTCCCGGAAAGAGCGGCGCAGATCTCCTAGGTTGCTGCCGCCTCGGAGAGGACTTAGGCAGTACCCCACGAGCACACTTGAGCCTCGGAACCTCAAGTAGGACCAACTTTTCCCCTGCAAGTGACCTGCCTGGTGAACTCAGGACACACAGAGGCAAAATTCCTCTAGGACCGGGCACTTCCTGTGTTTACCGGAAGTCCCACACCTGCGGATCCCAGCCCGCAGCAGCTCTCTGCTCCCAAACCCCTTGGGAGAGAGACCTCACCGCCTGATCAGGTGGGCACTCCTGAGGCTGCAGAGCGGAGGAGACCACCAACACTGCTCACCCCTGCCCAAATCCCTGGCCCAAGAGGAAACTGTATAAGGCCTCTGGGTTCCCGTAGGGGAGGGCCCAGGAGCGGCAGGACCCCTGCGCCTGAAACACCGCCGGAACCTGAAGGAAACAGACAGGATAAACAGTTCTCTGCACCCAAATCCCATGGGAGGGAGAGCTAAAACTACAGAGAGGCAGACACGCCTGGGAAACCAGAAGAGACTGCACTCTGCGCACATCCAGACGCCAGAGGAAAACACCAAACTCTATCTGGAACCCTGGTGCACGGAGGCTCCCGGAAAGAGCGGCGCAGATCTCCTAGGTTGCTGCCGCCTCGGAGAGGACTTAGGCAGTACCCCACGAGCACACTTGAGCCTCGGAACCTCAAGTAGGACCAACTTTTCCCCTGCAAGTGACCTGCCTGGTGAACTCAAGACACAGGCCCACAGGAACAGCTGAAGACCTGTAGAGAGGAAAAACTACACGCCCAAAAGCAGAACACTCTGTCCCCATAACTGGCTGAAAGAAAACAGGAAAGCAGGTCTACAGCACTCCTGACACACAGGCTTATAGGACAGTCCAGCCACTGTCAGAAATAGCAGAACAAAGTAACACAAGAGATAATCTGATGGCAGGAGGCAAGCGCAGGAACCCAAGCAACAGAAACCAAGACTACATGGCATCATCGGAGCCCAATTCTCCCACCAAAATAAACATGGAATATCCAAACACACCAGAAAAGCAAGATCTACTTTCAAAATCATATTTGATCATGATGCTGGAGGACTTCAAGAAAGACGTGAAGAACTCCCTTAGAGAACAAGTAGAAGCCTACAGAGAGGAATCGCAAAAACGCCTGAAAGAATTCCAGGAAAACACAATCAAACAGTTGAAGGAATTAAAAATGGAAAGAGAAGCAATCAAGAAAGAACACATGGAAACAACCCTGGATATAGAAAATCAAAAGAAGAGACAAGGAGCTGTAGATACAAGCCTCACTAACAGAATACAAGAGATGGAAGAGAGAATCTCGGGAGCAGAAGATTCCCTAGAAATCATTGACTCAACTGTCAAAGATAATGTAAAGCGGAAAAAGCTACTGGTCCAAAACATACAGGAAATCCAGGACTCAATGAGAAGATCAAACGTAAGGATAATAGGTATAGAAGAGAGTGAAGACTCCCAGCTCAAAGGACCAGTAAATATCTTCAACAAAAACATAGAAGAAAACTTCCCTAACCTAAAAAAAGAGATACCCATAGGCATACAAGAAGCCTACAGAACTCCAAATAGATTGGACCAGAAAAGAAACACCTCCCGTCACATAATAGTCAAAACACCAAACACACAAAATAAAGAATATTAAAAGCAGTAAGGGAAAAAGGTCAAGTAACATATAAAGGCAGACCTATCAGAATCTCACCAGACTTCTCGCCAGAAACTATGAAGGCCAGAAGATCCTGGACAGATGTCAAACAGACCCTAAAAGAACACAAGTGCCAGCCCAGGTTACTGTATCCTGCAAAACTCTCAATTAACATAGATGGAGAAACCAAGATATTCCATGACAAAACCAAATTTACACAATATCTTTCTACAAATCCAGCACTACAAAGGATAATAAAGGGTAAAGCCCAACATAAGGAGGCAAGCTATACCCTAGAAGAAGCAAGAAACTAATCGTCTTGTCAACAAAACAAAGAGAAGAAAAGCACACAAACATAACCTCACATCCAAATATGAATATAACAGGAAGCAATAATCACTATTCCTTAATATCTCTCAACATCAATGGCCTCAACTCCCCAATAAAAAGACATAGATTAACAAACTGGATACGCAACGAGGACCCTGCATTCTGCTGCCTACAGGAAACACACCTCAGAGACAAAGACAGACACTACCTCAGAGTGAAAGGCTGGAAAACAACTTTCCAAGCAAATGGTCAGAAGAAGCAAGCTGGAGTAGCCATTCTAATATCAAATAAAATCAATTTTCAATTAAAAGTCATCAAAAAAGATAAGGAAGGACACTTCATATTCATCAAAGGAAAAATGCACCAAGATGAACTCTCAATCCTCATCTTCGGTTGGTGGATCAAGGACCTCCACATCAAACCTGATACACTCAAACTAATAGAAGAAAAACTAGGGAAGCATCTGGAACACATGGGCACTGGAAAAAATTTCCTGAACAAAACACCAATGGCTTATGCTCTAAGATCAAGAATCGACAAATGGGATCTCATAAAACTGCAAAGCTTTTGTAAGTCAAAGGACACTGTGGTTAGGACAAATCGGCAACCAACAGATTGGGAAAAGATCTTTACCAATCCTACAACAGATAGAAGCCTTATATCCAAAATATATAAAGAACTCAAGAAGTTAGACCGCAGGGAGACAAATAACCCTATTAAAAAATGGGGTTCAGAGCTAAACAAAGAATTCACAGCTGAGGAATGCCGAATGGCTGAGAAACACCTAAAGAAATGTTCAACATCTTTAGTCATAAGGGAAATGCAAATCAAAACAACCCTGAGATTTCACCTCACACCAGTGAGAATGGCTAAGATCAAAAACTCAGGTGACAGCAGATGCTGGCGAGGATGTGGAGAAAGAGGAACACTCCTCCATTGTTGGTGGGATTGCAGACTGGTACAACCATTCTGGAAATCAGTCTGGAGGTTCCTCAGAAAACTGGACATTGAACTGCCTGAGGATCCAGCTATACCTCTCTTCGGCATATACCCAAAAGATGTCCCAACATATCAAAAAGACACGTGCTCCACTATGTTCATCGCAGCCTTATTTATAATAGCCAGAAGCTGGAAAGGACCCAGATGCCCTTCAACAGAGGAATGGATACAGAAAATGTGGTACATCTACACAATGGAATATTACTCAGCTATCAAAAACAACGGCTTAATGAAATTCGTAGGCAATGGTTGGAACTGGAAAATATCATCCTGAGTGAGCTAACCCAAACACAGAAAGACATACATGGTATGTACTCACTGATAAGTGGCCATTAGCCCAAATGCTTGAATTACCCTAGATGCCTAGAACAAATGAAACTCAAGACGGATGATCAAAATGTGAATGCTTCACTCCTTCTCTAAAAGGGGAACAAGAATACCCTTGGTAGGGAAGAGAGAGGCAAAGATTAAAACAGAGACTGAAGGAACTCCCATTCAGAGCCTGCCCCACATGTGGCCCATACATATACAGCCACCTAATTAGACAAGATGGATGAAGCAAAGAAGTGCAGACCGACAGGAGCCGGATGTAGATCTCTCCTGAGACACAGCCAGAATACAGCAAATACAGAGGCGAATGCCAGCAGCAAACCACTTAACTGAGAATAGGACCCCCGTTGAAGGATTCAGAGAAAGAACTGGAAGAGCTTGAAGGGGCTCGAGACCCCATATGTACAACAACGCCAAGCAACCAGAGCTTCCAGGGACTAAGCCACTACCTAAAGACTATGCATGGACTGACCCTGGACTCTGACCTCATAGGTAGCAATGAATATCCTAGTAAGAGCACCAGTGGAAGGGGAAGCCCTGGGTCTTGTTAAGACTGAACCCCCAGTGAACTAGACTGTTGGGGGGAGGGCGGCAATGGGGGGAGGGTTGGGAGGGGAACACTCATAAGGAAGGGGAGGGGGGAGGGGAGAAAAAAAAAGTATCAGTCTTCTAGCACTTAAGAGTTTCTCTCTAGCATTTCAATGACTTGCAGATACAAAGCAAGTAAGGACTGTGTATCACTAAGATACAGCCTTGGCTTTAACATATCTATGCAAAGTGCCTAGGGAGGAATTACTATAGTTGTTGAATATGGTGGATTATTAAGGATAAATAATTCAATTTCTGTCTAGGATATCAAAGCCAAAGTAAAAACATGCACACAAAAGATATCACTCAAATATTTCTGGAGAGGTCTGTACAGGAAAGAGACTGATAGCTGTCTATGTTAAGATTCCACGGCTTCTGGTGGCTACTGGAGATGGAGCGCTTTATAGCAGGGTGTCAAATGTATATGGCATTTGACACTGCGAAGGTCCAAGGGATATTAGTTCAGTTTTCTTTAATTCTGACGTAAGAGAAGCTGTACACATGTAAAGGTAAATATACAAGGTCGGAGGTAGAGGTATAGTTTAAACTGACATTAACAATATACAGCCAATAAAAGACATCATGACAAAAGTTTACAATTAAACTTGTGGGGGCTGGAGAGATGACTCAGTGGTTAAGAGCATGGACTGCTCTTCCAGAGGACCTGGGTTCAAATCTCAGCAACCACATGGTGGCTTGCAACCATCTGTAATGAGTTCTGATGCCCTCTTCTGGTGTGTCTGAAGACAGCTACAGTGTGCTTATGTATAATAAATAAATAAGTCTTTTCAAAAAATTAAATTTGTGGTTTGATACACGTGTGTATGTATTTGTCAGAGTTCTCTTGAATAACAGAACTTGTAGAATGAATGAAAATACCTCACCCTTTCTGTCTTTCTACCTCAAGATCTGGATTAGAATTCATCGTTCTACTTCAAATTGAGCACATTCTTCATAAGAGTGATTTCCATTTTGGAGTTTTAGTTCCAGATATAGTCAGGTTCACAACCAGGAAGAGTCACCACAAGTCTACCCCTTGTCAACCTGCCACACAATCATATCTTGTTATGTTGTGATTAATTTCCAAATAAAAAATAACCAGGCTATAACAATGCCTATCCTATAAATAACTGTAATCACTGTATATTTAATCTAGGCTAATATTACATCAAACATTATATAACTATGCTCTATAGAACCTCAAACATTATAAATTATAATCAGTGGCAACGTCCCATGGACATTCTTTAATTTCTCAAACTTAAATATGATAACCAAACGATAGTCTATTGACATTCTATCACATGATAAAAATGAAGGGAGAAAACACAAATATCTGTCCAAACTCATTCTTAACAAATATGAGAACTCATGCTCATTATAAGCCTCTTTTCTGCAACTAGTCACATGGCCTCAGCTGGTATTTATAACTGTCTTCCTCTTCTACCCTTCCTGTATTTCCCCCACCCCCAGGAAGCAGTACAGCAGGTCTTGGCCCATGCCTTCATTCCTGATGAGTCTGGTGTCCTTTATCATCCTGCTTGCATTAGGCTGTTGTACTTTCCCATGGACTTTAATCACAGGACATGATAGCACCAAGAGAAGCCCTAAAGGATCCCCTGCACTCCAGATATAATCTCTTTTACCTCCATTGTGGAGCAGCAATCTAATTTCCACATGGTACTCTAGATCAATCACCACACTTAACACTGTTATTCCTTTTTTAGCCTGTTGGTTTAGGGGTATTAGAGGCCCAAAATGGCCAGGGAGAAGTTTGAGTTTCCAATTCAATGGAGTGCTTGTTGTGGGTCCCAGCAGGAATGTGCCTGACTTTTGAACCAACATTTCTAGGTCAGCAGACTTAAGGTCAATGGAACAGGAAGCAAAAATTTTCCTAGTGGGTCACTAAGGGTGATGAGTGGAACTATTTTCCCTTCCACCCCTTGATTCCTGGACCTGTGGATCCTGGCTATGGGAGGACTCATGTCACATATTAGATGCTTATGCAAAGCACATACTGCCTTCTTAAGGATCCTGTCCCACCTGCCACCTAATTGTCACTATAAAAGTGTCTTCAAAAGGCCATTCTACCTTTCTATCAGGTCAGTTGCTTTAGGATGTTGGGAAACATGAAAAACCAGTAGATTCTATGATCACGATTATGGACCCTCTGTCTTGCTGTCTTCCCTGGCTAAGAATTGAATTCCTTGATCAGAAACAATACTGTGTGATATTTTCTTTATGTCCATGGAAAATGGTTTGGACAGGAGCATTATGTGCAAGCAAGGCAAATCCATTAACCAGAAGAAGTACCTACCAGCAAGGACAAAGTGTAGTCCCTTCTGTGAAGGAAGTGGTCCTATGTAGTCAACCTGCCAGCAGGTTATTGGCTGGTTACCTGCAGAATGGTATCATACCTGGGATCAGTGCTGGTCTCTGCTATGGGCTCAGCAGGAGCTGTAGCCAGGACAACAAATCCATGTTGTTGAGAACATGTATACCTGTATTTCTGCCACCACAGAAAGCCACTTAATTAATGGGTCCTTTGTGCGATGGATGGCAGACTGGCTGGGGAAAGAGGCCAACTGTCCTCAGAACTGGTCACCTATCTACTTATTACTGAACTCCTGAGCTGGAACAGCCTTTGATGAACATTTATATGGGATAAACCTTTCTTCACACCTTTCACCCATTTGGAGAGCTCTACTTCTCGAGATGTCTTTCTTACCAATTCACGAATCAGCAAGTCCAATCCTTCACTGGCATTAGAGCCTGTTTCCTCAGGATTCCAGTGTATAGTGAAAACTATCTGAGACATCCAGCCCTGTGGACTGAGCAACTACTAGACTCTTGGACTTTCTTGTTCACAGCCAGCCACTGTTGGACTAGCTAGATGCAGCCTGTAAGTTGTTTTAATAAACCTTTCTCTTTATAGAGATTCATTCTATAAGTATTGTTACTGTAGAGAACCCTGCTGACGTTATGCATATAAAGATAAATCTATAAGGTTTGAAACTATAGCTATGGTTTTAAAAACACAATTATAATACATGACGAATAAAAGATATGATAGCAAGAGTTTAAAGTATCAGCTAACAGGATTAAATTTGTGGCATGTTACATATTTATACAAAGCGTATGCACACACATGCAGGTGTGCACGCACGCACGCGCGCACACACACACACACACACACACACACAAAACACATATTTTCTATGATATTTCTAAATAGCATCTGCTTGTTAATACTAACGTAGATGTTACCACAGTGGTTTTATTAAAAGAAATAAGAAGTGGCCATCTTTCCAGAAGAATGCTTCTGCAATCGAAACTGCAGCCTAGCAAAACAGTGCTGTCTAGGGGTTAGATCTGGGAACAAGAGGCAAAGCAGACCAGAGGCTGAGGAACCTCCTTTGAGGCTGCATCTCATTAGCTTCCCTTTATCCCACAAGAGAAACCAGATGCAAGAAGACATCAGCTCCTATATGCGGAGATCAGACACTGGTCACATGGTTGTTTTCATGGTGGTATGGAAAACATTATGAACTTGGACTTTGCGTTTTCTCTGTGAGAAAGGATTCAGTTTGACAGAATGCTTTTAAAGAGGATGCTAGACTTGTTTCAGTTTTGATTACTTTCAACAGAGACACAGACACAAGAGTGCTGAGAAGTAAACAGAATACACAGAATGCATTCTGTAGCCAGTGACTCAGCTAATGCTTATTCTATACCACTTAATGCAGAATGTGAATAGGTTATAATGCTTAAAATAATTACAAAAATAAGTTAAGAATACAACATCAAAAACTATAGCTTCATAAATTGTAAATATCTGGCAGTAGTGTAAAGCATAGAAAAATTAAAAAGTGGGCTCAATGTTGTACTGCAACCACAGATCAGTTGTAATATTAATATTTTTAATGAAAACAAAATTTTTACAAAGCATACAAGTAACTCTAAAATATCATCTTATTATCATGACCCTTTATAAATGAGATTTTTAAGTATACCTGGACTTTTTGTTCATTTGGATTCATTTCACTTTGTCAGAAATGTTTAGAGAAAACAATAAATGTCAATACAAAGTGCTAAATACAATTTAATTGATTATATTAATATTAGAAGAAAGAGTTTTTGATCATTATGGTGTATGTTGTTTGGCTGCTGTATATTCTAGCTTAATTGTCACAATAGCCCAAGCCATTACGATAGTACATTTTAGCATTGGAAGCAGCTTTTCTATAATGAACAGAAACACCACAGTTTATAAGCAATCACGGCTGAGCCGTTACAGCCCAGACATTTATTAATAATAGTACCAGAAGGAGTGGGTTCTCCAAGGCTGGGGAACGAAGTTCCCTTACATAGCTTTTGCCTTCGATTCTTATTTAAATTAAGCTTAGGATGCTGTCATAGTAATATAACCATTGTGCTTAGTGATGGTTTTTCTGTATGATTTTGAACAGGGGCTGAGTTGTTACTATAAAAGGGATATGCCACAAAGATCAATAAGTCTTTTTTCCTAATATTAATGTAATCATTCAATTTCCTTTAGTGATTTTATATTGATATTTACTGTTCCTGTTCCCATTTCTGACCAGATTCAAATCCAAAAAACCAAACTTATTTTTAAGAATAATGTGCATAAGCACAAGACTTTTATTAGTCAAAAATGCTCAAATACTTCTCTGTAATTAAAAGAAGAAGTGTGGCAGTAATTAGAGAACTTAATTACAGCCACAGGACTGTCAGTAGCTCTGTCCTCCCGAGATGTTTCAAGCCTCTGTGGATTTCCCATTCACTTCTCTGCTAAACAAAATCATCTCTAAAGTTCAGGTCCCCACTATTCTCTAGACATTTTACAATTCTGTGCCATGATGGAGTAAAATCAATCATAAGCTAAGATTTCAGATTACTTATTACTCATAATGAACGTCACTTGCTCCAATTCTCTTCTGGTAGAACAGTAAAAGGCCAACTGAAAGCTGGAGCGTACTTTAAAAAGTTGAAAGATCTATTTAAAATTCTGTGACAGATTCCATCTTTCTGGTCATTTCTTAAGCATTCACTGACTACCCAGATGAAATCCCTGGGTTTTCTTACTTCATTAACTATATACCTAGAAGTGTGATACACACGCCTTCTCAGTCACACCTTAATACTCATAGAAAGGAACTCCGGAAGCACTCCCCAGAGTTTTATCCTTCCGATAAAAACGTGTCAGGTTGGTTTTCTGTTAAATATAGCCAACTTTGATAACAACCTCCCTGTGAATCAACAGGATTCACAAACGGTGAACACGGTGTGGAAGCAGAGTCCAAGAACTGAGAACTTGACAAAACGGACACCAAATGAGTAAGAGAAGATGCTTGTAAGACAGACTCACAGACAGGGCAGGTGACATTACGGGATCTTTTAGAAAATTCAACTCCTTGGTCAATATTAGAGGTGAAGATAAGTCACTCAGTTTAAAAACTGTAGCATCATCTCTTGTAACGGCCCATGCGGCTCATCTGTATTTATGGTTCCTCCAAAGGGAGAGTTGAATAGTCTGTAACTGCACTGACAAATAAGGCAGGGGAGAAATGAACACAGGTCTCACTGTTTCACATGTATCTTGAAAGTACTTTAAAGTAGTTACCAGGAAATTGCATTGCACTGGAATGCTGCAGTAGACAACTCTGATCAGAAATGTGAAAAAAGAAAACACTTCAAACAATACAACTGTAACACAACATTCACTTGCGACCTAATTAGAAGAACTGAAGAAGCAACTTCAAGGAAATGAGGTAAGAATGGAAAAGCAGAGCCCGTGACCTCAGAGCGAAGATGCACATCTACACAGCTTTTACTCTCGTCGTTATACTGGAGCCTGAGAACTTCACTAGCAGCACAGTAAAGACCATAGACCAACAGGATAAAAGCAGGTAAGAATAACATGCAATTTATGAATAAAGTTTATTACCATGGTTACAAACTTTGAGAACAGGCCTCTGAGACATTGGACTGAGACTCTGCCGAATATCTGTTAAAAAAGAGAAAAATTAAAAAGTGTGTTTGACTTGAGAAGTAACAGAATATCATGTGATTTTTCCAAGCTTAGGTATTTTTAATGATGATGCCATGGTTCAATGCCCTGAAACACTTGGAACAGTAATGCTCAGACTTGTACTTCATGTTTAACTGTAGGACCCTAACGTCCACTGGGACAAGGGGCATCTGCTTCTTATGATGAGACTTATCACACTAGTCAGGATTTTCTAGGTCCAACACAGCGATTTGTTAATGCACTACTGACACCAGCCGACTGGAGTGCATCTTTCTCTGACATCTGTCTCTGCAAGGGATTAAGCAAACTTAGGAAAGTTAGGAACAATTTCTGCCCACAGCACTGTTCTTGTGACAAATGACTTTAAAAGAATTAAGGAGAGAAACTGCTCTTCCCTAGAAAGTAACGTGAAATAAGAAAAGAATTCACCTTTCAGCTTTGGTGTCCTTTTTCTTCTGTCGCGGAAGGCAGCCCCTGACTGCAAGGCCTCTAGCAGACTATCCATCACTCCTGTCTCATCACCCTCTGTGAAGAGAGATGCAGGGAATTCCATCAGTCCTCGGGGTTACCAAAGCAATGTCAAAGCACACGTGCAAACAGGCGATGGTGATGGCAGGGAGCAAACGGCCAGAACACCAGAACTACACCAGGGATTTCAAACCATGAAAAGATCCAGCTCTGTCCTACTCAGCCATCTTTTAATCAGAGCCATCTCACTAGTCCTTGCGTTCTGTCCGCTAAAGGGGACAGGGCTTCCCAGACTCGGAGTGGAGCACTGTGTTTATAGACCAATGGCACGGAGAGTTTAGATGGAATGTACTTCCAGCGTCTGGGGTCGTCATAAATCATATTTCCTCTCCTAGAAATGAGTTATTGTTTTTAAAGCATCAGACTAGTTTCTAAAAGCAATCAGGTGTGTGGTACAGTGCCTCTCATTATACCGAAGCTGGGTCCGCCAAAACTTACCATAGAAAAACTTCTTGCAAGATTCTATGTGCGAACATATTTGTAGTCACACCCCCCCCACACACACATACATTACCCTGATATATAATTCTTCTGGTAGATAAAATGTGTATATTGTTCTCTGACTTGAGGTAACACAGAATAATCACTACAAACTTTCATGTAATTCATGAAAGTTGTCTTTTACAATCGAGATGGTAAACCCAGAAGTGCTCTCAACAACTTAAAGGCTAGCATTCCTTAGGGTACACGAAGGACTCCTTTGTCCTTTAAAGGAGGTTATTTGCCAGCCTTCTCTGTTAAACTGTATGTCTGGCCTAACAGAATATCCACAAGGGAACATACTCCTTTCCGAAGAACCTTTTTCACTGTTTTCTTTCCTTCCTCTTTTGGAGACAAGATCTCTTTATAGAGAACTATTGACATGTGAATGTGGTACAGTACAAAACCACACTCCTTTACAGTTTATAAACAGATGCATACATATAAATATGTATCAGCCGCTTTTCCATCTGCTCCTACCACACATTTTTAGAAGAGTTAAACCTTGGAGGTGTGATCAAAAATGTTGGGTGAGAATCAGAGTATTTAGAAGTTGTCAATTTACACATAAATTTAATTCTAAAGCATTTCAATGTTTACTGTAAAGTACATAAAATATTTTAGACAATTTTATAGGTAACTACCTAACTAATCTTTAAAAATTTACACTTAAATTCAAGTATATTTCTCCTAAACATAAGTTCATGCAACATTAAACATCAAAGGTAGTTATTAGTGAATGTAAACATTTAAATAAATAAAAGAATTTTCTTTCTTTTTTAAATTTAGCATTATGTTTGCTTGCAAATAAAAAAAGCAGGGAAGAGAAAAATAGAGAATTGGTTTAGGGGAAAGGAGAATGAGGCGACAGCTAAATATAAAAGTGTTTGTGTTGCTCCTGGATTGTAAGACAGTTATAACTGCCTGAGTAAGGCTGGAACTAGATGATCACACTGTATGAACGCTAAGTTATGGTGGACGTTGACTGCACTATGGCCAGGAAGGCTGATCCTGCTGGTCCCTGGGGACAGATGCTGGCAGTTCAGGCTCACGAGGTGACTCACACTGCTGCAGTCTCTGTCTCCGTGACTCTGAACATGCAGCTCTCCACAGTGAGTCTTTCCCACTTTCTTTCCTAAGCTGGCTCCTAGCACCACTTCAGGACAGACACTGAGACCGCCTGAGAGCACGCCCTGCCCTATGTGTGCTTGCTCAGGGCATACGGCACACACAACAGCATGTCATCCCTTGAGAGCTGGGCTGTTTCCTGGACTGCACTATTTATGAGACAGGTAGCTCCTTCCTGGAAGAGAGGAGTAGCTGAGGAAAAGCTCATTCTGGTCTTCTTTTCCCACCAAGGCTGGGTTTACTCTTTGTAGCTCTGGCTGTCCTGGAACTTTCTCTATAGACCAGGCTGGCCCAGAACTCACAGTAATCTACCTGTTCTGCTTTCCTTGTCCTGGAATTAAAGGCATGACTTTATTTTTTATATGTATCACTGAGCACATATGATACCTAGGTTGTACGGATTAACAAGCACTCTCTCCTGTTGGTAGAAGCACATACTGAGGTAGATGTTAAAGGGTGGACACTATCAGAGGAAGAGAGGGCTTGGAAGACGAAATAGCAGAGACAGAGGCAAATGTGCAAAATCAAATGTGTCTAAAGCTGCTTAAATCTTTATACATACATCCTTCTACTATACACCTAGGAAATAAAGTCAATTTACATTAAAAATACAGCCTCATTTCTTCTGTGAAATCGACTACCTGAAATAGTGCCCCAGCAGGACTGAGTAACATATTGCCTCCCATAATTTGTAAATGGAACTTTGAAAATTGCAGTGTTGAGGGAAATGGAGAAAGACAAGTCTGGGAGGAGACATCTCCAATGTCGAATCAATAAGGTGAGGATGGGGAGGAGGAGCAGCAGCTGAGAAGCAGCTGAGAGCATTGGTACCCATGGATGGAGGAAGATTCTTATGAGGAGAATTCTTGGGTTTGGTGGGCTATGATAGTTAGGTGGTTATGGACATGTCTGGAGTGAACACCAGGTGATGTCAGGGATTAAGCTGGAAATTCTGGTCTCAACCTGGTGTGGCATACTATTTTGAAAGTCAATCTCTTATTACAAGTAAGAGTAAGATGGCACCCCAAGGACTTGTGGGACTCCTCAACATAGAGCATGGGAGCGTTGGCCCATACACCATTTTCTTCAGCCAAGACTGAACATTAAAATTTCACACAACCAAGAAAGGATGCATTCTAAAAGTTTCCTGAAGGCTAAAAACTGGCAATCAAACCCAAACAGCTTACAGAGGAGACAACCGAGAATGGGACTGGCTAGACTTCTCGATAGCCCACCGAATGTGAAAAGACAGGAGGTAAATGATTTCCAGCTTCTGAAGAGAATTATTTCCAGGTAATCAATAGGTCAGTTTTCAGTCAGGTGGGAACAGAAAATAGACATGCTCAGACAATGCAGTCATCCAGACATGATTTCTCAGAGACAGCAAATATGATATGGTTTGGATCTAGAATTTCTTCAGAATCCACATGCTAAAGGCTTAGTTGACATAGCTCTTGGGAAGTGATTGGCTCATGAAAGCTTAAACCTTAGCAATGGATCAATCCATTGATGAGATATTTGATGAACTATTGAGAGGTGATGAATGCTTAGAAAATGGGACCTTGTTGATTTGAGGGTGTGGCTTTGGGGCTGACAACATGCTCTATCTTGCCCTGTCATCCAAGCTTCTGGTGACCATGAGATGAGCATTGCTGTTCCACCCTGACCTGGAGTTGTTCTTTACCATGGCCCAGACACGACAGAACCAGTTGATAATGGATTAAAGTCTCTAAAACTGAATACCCAAAGAAATGTTCCCCTGTGTCTTGGATATTTTGTTAAAGAAATAGAAGGCTGAATAACACATGATGCTCTGTCAAAATAAGGAGTAAAAGCAAAACAAAAAACAAGGGGGTGAGAGGATGAGACACAGAAGGGAGAAGACAGCCAGTGAATGTAAGAGGATTCCCAGGGTGCCCAGGAGCTCAGCCCAGAGCAGTCTGCAGTTTATGGGAGAGGAGACAAGCTGTGTGGAGGGAACAGGATTAAGATCTGATGTCTGCCTACTTAGAAAATCAACCATCATGTTTATACAGATCTATTGTAAGAAGTTTAAAAAATCGGAGCCAGATAAATGCAAATCTTAAGCACTTTGTTTTTAGTTTACATTAACTTAAAAATAAACAATGTGACAACAGTGGCCATAGCCTGCAGGCTCTCACATCAACAACACTGTTATCCTTAGAAGGAGAGCCGTTATGAAGTGATTAAGTGATGAAGAGGAGATCAAATGGATAGGGACATCGCCCTTAAAAAGAGTGTTGGGCCATTGGTCACCCCACCAACACCATGTAGGTTTCAAAGGAATAAGGTATTATTTGTGGAGAGGAGAGAGAGCCCTTTGCAAAAACAAAACTCACAGAAGCTCTGATTTTAGATATCTCAACCTCAAAATTCATGAGCCAATATCATCTCTCCTACATACAAATTATCATATATAAGGACTTCTGTTATAATAGCAACATGTACTAAGGAAACAAGGAATATATAGAATGGGACAATTTTATAAGTGTTGGCTCTTCTGATGACCATAAACTGTGCTGTGATTATATGAAAGCTAACAGGGCAAAGGCTGGTGGGTGCCAGGAAAGCACAGGTGGGCAGAGAATCTTGGGAAACAAATCCCCAAGCCACTTACTAGGACCCCAGTCACATGTAAAATGAAAACCGCCATCTAAAAAGTGACTTTCAGATTCCTGAAAATGTACAGAAGAGTAAAAGATGAAGACACTGATTTTTAGCCTAAGGCAGTCACTTGTCAGAATGAGGAAAACAGTTCACAAAGGGTAGGACACCTTGCAGTGGATTCTGGGTCAGAAACCTGAGCACATCCTAGGGGAGGGGCAGTCAGCATGGAGCATGGGGCAAATGGCTAGTGGCCCAGAGGTTTCCTGGACACACACACCTTAAGGAATGGCCTAGAGAATATCAGAGCTGCTGGAAGAGGGAGGTTTATCTCTGGGGTCAGAACTTTATCAGCTGGATTTCAGGAGGCTAACGAACCACCTGGAGACATCAGACTTGAATAGAAAGAGGGCAGAGGGCCAGAGGTGAGGAAGGAGATGCTGCAGACAGGCAGCTCTCCAGCAAGAAAGCTGGCTAGGCCACGCTGAGGAGTCTGGCGTTTATCTTTATGAGTGATGACGAACTCCTTTTAATCTAAAAAGCATTGCCATTATATTTCTACTGAGAAAAGCACTCTGTGTGACAGTCACCTCATGGCTTGGCAGAAAAGGAGAGACATGGTTAGGGGTTCAGATGAACTAGAGGTGGTGACAGTGAGAGCTGGGAAAAGAAGAACAGAAAATTCTTGATGTGCATCCAAGGGGCTATTGTAAACAGAGATGAGGCTCAGTTTCAGGTTGCTGGCTTGGGCTTCATGATGTACACACGTAGCATTCAAGAAAAACGAGAACATCTTTTGTAATAAAAGACATTGAGCCAGGAAAGGAGCTTAGTTTGGGATGTATTGAGATGTCCTAAGATAACTAATTGTTATTAAAAACTGATGAACGAGGTTACCCAACTGATTAACTTACAAGGGCCACAAGGAAGAATATCCATACTAGTGGAGTAGTAATGCATAGGTTTTTGATACAGATGTTTTATATTTGAAAACTAGTTCTCTGCAAATCAATGGACTTTCCTTTCATCCTCTCTCCCTGCCTGCTGACCCCCAACTCTCAAAGGAATAGAAAGGCATTCACTTCACCAAGTTAGTGTAATCATCAAAGTGGATGGATAATTTCGATTGCAGAGTGCCTGGCACATGGGTAGAACTTATTAATAACTAATTTTTGTTCAGCGGTTATTGACATTACAGTAAAGTGAGAGCCTACTTAAAGAGTATGCAGAAAGGAGCTGAGGGGATGTCATGAACCCAGCTTGAGTGCAAAGAGGGCATGAGAAAGCAGTGAAGGTCCTCATGTCCTCATTCTGGGGCCATTTTCTGCTGTTTGTGGTGTGTGTGATAGGTAGCTTTTTTTTTTTTTTTTTGTTTCTTTCTGTCTAAACTTGTCATTGTTTTAGCATCCACATTCTTTAAGTTTCACAACCTCGGAATCGTTTTTAAAAAAGTAAGTGATACAATTTTAAAGCCTACCTTTTAACAAGAGACTAGGGATGGAAAATCCAGTGTCCTTAAAGACTGTTTATAAAGTGTGCTACTACACAAACTTTACTGGCTCACGTTTAATGCAACCCTCAAGAAGAAAACAAGAACACATGGATGTTACTCTAACATGCCTTCATGAATTACTGCTCTGTGCAGCTGTTTAGAGAGAGGTCACATGGCTTTTCTTGGCACAATATCTCAGCCCTTAACCATCTAGATTAAAGCAGAAAATACTATTTAAGCCAGACAGCAAAAAGGCAGGGATAACTTCAAATGAAATCTTTGAACTAGTTTTAATACAGAAGAAATGCTGAAAATTTGAGTCAAGGGATGTAGAGAGCCAATTTTCATTGGAACTTAACTGACAAAGAGAAACATCAGAACAGATAACTTTCATACTGCAAACAACCACCAACCATAAGCAATGAGATCTGGGGATAAGATAAAGTATAATAGTTAAACTGTTCCATTTTCTTTTCCTGTATTCATTATTTGTCTAATGTGAATGGGTTGGACATTAGAAGCAAAAACTATAGTATTTTCTAAGAAAAGTCTCATCCATCCTGAAATTGACCAGTACAAAGTGTTATTAGTTCTTGTGCTTGAGTTTCAGTCCTGATTCTGGCCATCTTCAGCCCTTCTCACATCTATGAGATGGGTTCTATAATAGAATTACCTATTGTCAGAATTGAGTTAACCTGTATAAAGACCATGTCTCCACCTGGGAAGGTCAGATCCACATTAGCTGTTATTACATTTAATACTATGACTCTCCTTGTTTGCTGATTGGGGCATGTAACAAATCCATTCTCAACCATCACCTGATCCCCTGTCCCCTTTAACTAGAAAGGCTAGAAAAGCTAAGGACAAGAAGCTGAAAACAGCCAACTTCCCCAGACACCCTGCCAGCAAAGCTAGAGTGGCCATGTGAGATGCACTGCTATGCAATGAGGCATAGGAGACATCTGGGTGGTTTCTAGACATACACAGAGTACATGTCCACAACTATTATCCCATTTTTCATGGACTCGAACTGTGGCGGTTATAACTGCAACTGTAGAATGCTGCCCCCTTCTGGCAGTCAAAATATTAACACTAATGGTAGGTTTACTTGTTCTGGGAAATACCTGAGAATATTTGTAAACCTAAGTGAAAAATATTTTACAAATACAATGAAATGTGTAAGTCACAATCATCACGTGATGGATTACATCTTATCTAGATTTTAATTTAGATAGTTTCATGATTTAAATTAAGTTTGCAGAGATTACAATTATAAAATAATTGATCTCGCAGAAAGTTTTACAACTCTTAGTTGTGGGTTTGAGTGTGAGCATGGGTTATGGGTGTGTTAGAGGTCACTTGCGGGAGTCAGTTCTCTCTTCTACTGTGTGGGTTATGGGGATAATAATTATTTTGTCAAGCTTAGTGGCAAATAACTTAAACTAACCATAAAGGATCGTTCGTTATGTGTGCTTTTATGTCTCAATAACAAAAGTCATTTTTGGATATTATAAATACATATGGACAAACAAGTTAACAGCAATATAAATACTGCATCAATAATGTAGTCATGAGGAGGCCATATACCTATAATATCAGCTCCATATATAATATCTATATATGGAGTTCATATCTCAAAAAAATGCTAAAGTGGTTTATGAGCCTAAGGGAGGTGATTGGTTTAGGGAAAGCCCTCCCGGCCTCCACTACGCACACAGAGAACTACAGTTAGCTAGAGAATGAGAGAGCACGGTAAACAACAGTCTTCCCCAGGAAAGAGAACAGGCTATCCAACAACAGGGAGTCATCCCTCAAATCACACATGCAAGCAATATTATACAGGCCCAAGCGGGCTATACTTAGACATATATATTTAAGTACATATATATATATATATATATATATATATGTAAAAACTATTAATAAAAAAGGCCATGGATTTGGAAGAGAGCAAAGAGGGATATACAGTAGGATCTGAAGAGAGAAAAGGGGAGGGGAAATTATGAGGTTATAGTATAATGTTGAAAAATAAAAGATTATTAAACAAGAACCTAAAATGAAACAAAAGTCTCCCAGACTTATAAACTCAGACTTTACAGTACACTCACATGAGAACAGTGTACTCTGTAAAGTAATGTTGCTTTTTATTTCCAAATTTATAATTAAGTAAGAAAATGATTTTGGGATAATATTTTGTTTACTGCATATGAATATCTAGTAACTGTCTTCTGAATATTTTAAAGTAAAACTTTATTTTCAAAATAAAAAAAGTCATAAACATATTACAGCCCATGACTTAGTAGGACTCGTGCAACTAATGTATGAATTTATAATTATAAAATATTACATTAAGGAATTAAATAGATGTATAAAGATTTGAAAATTCTTCCATGTGCATGAGGTGTCCCTTCTCAAAGAAGTCTCTTTCACAATAGAGCCCATCACAGAAAACCACAAGTGGACACAATGCAGAGATCAATTGCACCATGAGGAACCTAAGCCCAGAAGATACACCACAGCTACTGCTTCTGTCGCTCAAGAAACAGCACTGAAGTAGGGGCAAACAGACTGTAAAATGTAGAATCCCAAAGGTCTGCTGGGAAACAGTCTCCTAGAAATCCTGCAAACCCAAGATTGGAACAATGGCAATATCAATGGACATTATTAACCCAGAAGGGACTAATTCCTTAGGGCCTCAGGCCTAGACAAGGAACTATAGGCGAGTAATGACTGATGGGAGAAGTAATTTATCCCACTGTATAGGTTTTCCAATGCAAAGTAGTCAGCCTTGAAACCATGTGCCTGCCACCAACAAAAAACGGATTTAGTAGAGTACATTTGCATACAATTTGCATACAGGTAAACTCGAACCATGTAGTAACAACAATAATAATCAGAGAAAAAGAAGGTATCAACTTAAGGATTGAGGACGCAGGAGGGAGTCAGAAGAGGGCAACTGGGAAGGGCTGAGTTCGGAAGTGAGTAGGTGATACAGTTCTATTTCTGTTAAGAACACCAATATAGAAGGGGAGGGGGAGGGGCTAGGGGGATGTTGGCCCGGAGACCGGGAAAGGGAATAACAATTGAAATGTAAATAAGAAATACTCAAGTTAATAAAGATTAAAAAAAAGAATGCATACAAAACACACACACACAAAAGAACATATTAAAAATGAAATAAAGAACCTTTCTAGGTAAGAGAATTTCTAACCGTATTTTCTCAGAACACTTGTCCCACAAGAAGCCTGTGTCTGAATGGATACATTGCGAGTAAAGGTAAGAGCAGATGGTTCTGTGGTCAAATGACTTTGGACAGCAATGTGTCACATGCATGGGTTTAGGTGACACCTATCCAATGTGTCATGAGAATGAAAAGCCCATTCATGCTAAGAGTAGTGTTTCAAATCAACAGGGGATAGCAAGACTTCTAGTTCCTACTGTCCTGACAGCAATCTGCTCACCTTGCTAACCACATCAAAATCAATTCCAAGTAGATCACACATTACAACTCTAAAAGATCAATCTGTAAAAACAGAGCACATAGAGGGAAAAATAATTTTCATTAGTTCTAGAATGTGAAGATCTTCAAAGAAAATGCCAAAACACAAAAGTCATATAAATATCTAAATCTTGAAAGACATACTATACACTAAGCCTGTATATGAACAATAAAGGATGAACTGGAAAAACATTTGAAGTGAGTTATCTCATAGGGCTGAATGTCATAAAAACAAATGCAACTCAGTAAGGTAATGGCCAACAAATACCTCAGCAGATAGTTCATTCAAGGAACCATCCCTTACAGTCATTCATCTGTAAAACCCCAGAATTCACAAGTTGAAATCCTAATCCCCCAAGTAATGGTGCAGAAAGGTGGAGCTTTGAAAGGTCCAAATCCTGGGACTAGGGTTTCATTGAGGGGGATTAGTCTGCTGAAAACACCCAAGTGAGCCTTTTTGCTGTCCAGCACGGGGACACAGATGGAGGACATCACTATAAAGCAGGCAACAAGTGCTCCCCATACACTGGATCTGCTGGTACCTTGATCTTACAGAACTCTGACTCCAGCACTATGGGAAGTGAATTTCTGTACCTACCATGTTACTAAAGTATGTATGGTATGCCATTTTAGGAACCTAAGCCTATACAAAGGTGAACCCCACCATCTTTTTTTCACAATTAAAGATATTCCAAATAAATTAGTGGGCGATCATTTTCATTTATGTGTATGTTAACATGTATGACATCAATATTAGAGAATGTTAGGGGCAGAGGATAAATCAATATTAGAAAGTGTTGGGGCAATGGGAGGCAGGGGAGCTGACTAGGTGGTTAAGCACTGGCTGTTCTTCCAGAAAACTCAAGGTTTAATCCCCAGCACCCACACTATGGCTCAGAAGCACCTGTAACTCTAGGTTCTGTGGTTCCAACACCTCCTCCTGGCCTTCATCAACAGCAAGCATACAAGGATGCATCAATGCATGTAGTCAAAACACACATGCACATGAACATTGAAAAAATCTTTAAAACAAACCGAAGTGCTTGGGAGGTCACTTTACCCATTGTTGTTAAAAATGAATACAGTCTCTTTGAAAATTAATTTAACAGTGTTTATCAAAGGTATAACTGCATGCCATATGAAAAAGTGTTTCTGTAAGAAAATCATCATACATATACAATTCCCATGTATGCAAAGAATTTTGTTAAATAACATGCAGTATTATACTGCTTATAATTTCAGGAGGCTAGAAACACCATGAATGCTCATATGGAAAAGACTAAATGATGATACCCATTTTCCACATTCATAGATGTATGAAAAAGTAGTGAAATATATTTAAGTCCCTCCCAAAGCATAGCTAATCAAAATGAAGGGCAGTTATTTTATCATTGAAGACACTGAACACAGATTTCTCTGATCATTCGTAACTTTGTCATTTGAAAAAATGACTTTTTTTCCATTTGTTTTTATAATTACCACAGAGTGATAAAGGGAGGAACCAGTCAATTTCCTAGTGATTAATTGTTGTTAAAATATATGCTTATTTAAAATGACTAAAGTATTGTGCTCTTAGGTGTTCAGATCTGATGAATGTATTCATTGTGACCCACTCGAGCAATCAGCAGAGAGAGCAAAACTTAGAAATCATCCGTCACTGACTCCCCGGTAAATACGCTCCCTCTGTGGACCATGTGTGTGGTACAGGGTCCAGGGTGCTGAGCAGAGCCTTCTGTTGCTGATGCAGAGTGCCCTGCAATAAAATAGCCTATCAATATAAACACGCACATGGCTATAAAATGGTGACGATATTTAACAAGCTACGACACACACAATGCTCCTATGACTCTTTAATGAGGAAGTAACCCTGAGAGGATAAGGTTAATGACAGTGTGCCACCACTTCTGGTAGAAGCTTCATCTGTCACCAACACCTTCACCTACTCCTAGAAGCAAGCTTGAGATGCTTGGCAAACATTTACTTCCCATTAAAGTGTGTTAGCATAGACTTGGGGTTTGTTTTACTATTATTTATATTAGTGAAGAGTTAGAAGAAGTCTTCATATTTTTTTTTTAACTTACAAAGTTGTTGGACAAAGAATGAAGAGATTTCAGACGATGAAAATGCTCAGTTCAACATCAAAGATCGAAAAGAGCAGAAGGGCGGAGCTAGGAAAGGGTATCAGTAACTTCACAGGAGAAGCTGAGCTAAATGGACAGGAGGCTCTGAGGAGCCAGCGGGTGGGGCTCCAAAGGCAGGAGGCCCAGAGGGTCCCTGACAGTCATGCTCTGACAGCAGCAGATGGCCTGCACTGGAGGAAGGGGAAAATAAGGTCAGGGAGGCAGGCTGCGGGCGCCTGGATTCAAGGCTGAAGAAGTGCCACCGAGTATTTTTGAAAGGTGTGAAATAATCAAGACTGTACTTCTCTGTGATTAAAGCTGGCATGGTGTGAAGGTGTCAAGCCTGGGTGGCTGGGGAAACGGTGGTATCATTAACCCAAAATGAGAACATGAAAATCGGGTTTTATGTGGAACATGATAAGTTAGGTTTTAAATGAATTGATTTTGAGGTGCTGGCAGAATATTCAAACTGTTTTGTTCGGGAAGGAGTGGAAAATATCAAACTATGAAGTCTGCAGTTTAACTCAATTCTACAAATAAAGTGCTCAGTACTAAGTGAACCAGCCCTGAGATGCTGTTCTTTGGGACTTAGCACGGGACAGTAATTTTCATCCACAATTAGTAACTCCCTGCTCAAGAATGAAGCAGAGTGCTGGCCCCCTGTGTTGCACAGTGGCAAGAGGGATTCCAAACCCCAGCTGTGGCTAAGTGAGGATTTCTGGGATCTCATTTCACACACTTGTATATTTAAATTTATGGTTAAATGTTTTGTCTTTAAATCAGTGAAGCCCACAGAAAACATAGTAAACACTGGAGACTTGTGGATCAGCATTTCGGGTTTCCAAAATGTTCTTGGTTAAACCTACCTCACTATCGTCAATCTTACCTAAACAAAGGAATTTATGACTTCCGCTCTCCAGATCACTGCTAGTGTGACTGTTTGAGCAAAGCGCTATAAACACCCGTTTCCCTTTTGCTTTGTTTCTATGGAGATTTATGGATTTATTCTATTAAAATATGGTGCTCCTTGTCCATGCCTTATGCAGTCTGATGCAGAAATCCTAACATTAGTATTGAGAAGTAGAGACAGTTTTAAAAGTCTTAATTGCAATAACAATAATAAATTTTTTTAAAGAGAAGGAAAAAGGACATTAAGGCAAATCTGAATGAGTAGCAAGTGGCAGTGGTAGGAACTGACATGCTTCAGAAGCCACAGAATAACAAGAATGAAAACCGAGACAAATGAACTTTCAATGAACTCATTAACAATTACAAATGAAAAACTCTGGAAGGCAAAAATGTACTCAATTCTCTCAAGAGAACAATGGAAAATTCTTTTACCAACCACTGGTACAAAATATTGGCAAAATGAATATAGAGAATTCCAAATAAAATTTGGTACTAGGTGACCCAGAGAACAGCTTTAAGGAAGTAAGGGATATGTAAGGTAAGGAATTTAAAGTCTAAATATGAATTCAGATATACTAACAACCACTGCTTTGACTAAACATCATATTTGTTAGTCCTTTACATAAATCTTTATACCTAGATTCTTGTTCCACCTTCTACAAAAGTCACTCCAAAAATCTGTAAAGTCCGGGAAGCTGGAAATCAGGAGGTGATGTGTCCATAGAGCGGCAGACAGGATGTGAACAATCCCTTCTGATTCGACAGCTCTCGCCCTCCACTCCAGTTTCTTAGCTCAGAGGTGTTAGGTAATAACTGAGAAGTGTTCAGAGCCTTAGCTTTGTTGATTTGCACTTCAAAGTGCTATGGGGAGTTTGATAAGGCGCAAAGCCACATAGATTCCATAGTTGGAACCTTAACCAAGTAAGAGACAAGAACAACATAAACGCACTGGGAGTCAACTGCCTATTGCAAGAAGCAGTCACAATGAAGAGATGTGGGTGACTCAGAGTCAAGTCCTTCTTCATAGAAAGGACAGAGCCATTTCTCCTTAGCAGAAGTGTTTGGAAACAGCAGACTAAACCCATCAGCAGGGTTTTCTGAGCCTCAACTGCTAATGAGCCTCAAGAGACTCTTCCCTTCCTGAGTCATCCGGCCATATATATGTTTTCTTTTCTTACTACTAACGTGGTCATTTGGCAGCTGCTTCGACACAGGCTGTTCATAGAATCAGTGAAAAGAACACCCCAAGGAACCAATGACCATTGCTTTTGAACTGAGAACTGAGATACTGAACTGAGGACTGAAGAGGCAATTTGGGTCGCATATGTGTCCTTTAGCCATAAGCTCCCATCTGTGAGAAGGCACCTACCAGCCTGAGACCACCCATGCATTAAAAACTTCCCCCATCTGGGGAAGATGGCTCATTAGTAAAAGGTTGTCATTTTCAGATGGGCTACATCATCATAATAAAATCTAGGCCTACCACCACCTTGCTTGTTGACTAGCCAGATTACTTTGTAGTCAGCTGACAGACTTCTGCAATGGTAAGACCCCCCTACGACTCATCCACTGGTAACTGCCACAGTTAGGTTAAAGCCCTGAGGCCATTAAAACAGTCATTATCATTCTTCATTACCGCTGGACAATGGCTAAGACTTCTGATCTTTATTCCCTCTAACATTATCCCCACATCAGATGTCACTAGTATCTCAACTTTGTGAACAAACATTTCCATCATCTGGGCTTTTGCAGAGATGACCCCGACCACCATCTTCTAGTAATTATTGTTAATATTCTCAGTATGCCTGGAATCTAACAGGTGAAAGACAGGGACAGCCTTGCTTTCTCCCTGATCATGTCTGTAACTGTTAATAATACCTCTATACCTCCCACTATAAAACGTCACCGTTGACACACATGGCACTGAATGCACCACTGCCATCCCTCAGGTCAATGTTACTTTACATACTTGTTCACCTTTCTCATCTAAAGCAAACTTTGGAGTTTGGTTCAACCTTATAGATGGGTTTGGCGCTCATTCTGCCTGAATTCACTTTTGGTAACAATGTTAACTTCTTCTCTGCAATGGTCTAGTCTTCTTGGGCTGTATGACAAGACGGCCTTGGTTCTCCTGCTACTTCTATGGATACTATTTTTTCAAGTTTTTTCTGGTTTTTCTTGCTTTGCCCATTCTGACACTATTCTTTGCTTCCACTGGAAACTTTACTCACCCCCTTGGTCCCCTATACTTAAGACTTTTAAGTTGTTACCACCATCACAGAATCTACTTTAGAGCGCAGACTAGGACTCTTAACCATTCTACTCTGCAGGTTTGCTAGAATACAGGTCTGCTGTGATTAAACTGGAAGTATTTTGTACAAACTGGAACAGGTTGGCTATACCAGCTTCTACTCTATCAATCAGCAGATTAGGCAATGTGGATGCTGTCCTAAAGATGCATCTAACAATATGCCTTTTTATATAATTTCCCCTCACCCTCTACCTACAGAAACAAGACTTTCTGTGCTTCAATGTATTTATCAAGCTTGTGTGTTCTAGTTTTACCTTTCCTGAGAGCCAACTGTACATCTCACAAGTAGAAATTAGATTGCTCTGTGGTAAAAAGTCCAATAAAAGGGGAGATTGTGATGAACTAAAATGGGTGTGTGTTATAAATGAATCTAAATTATCTCCGTCCCCTGTTTCTGCGGATAACTGAGAGTCAGCTGTGCACACATCTGTGGGTGTTGATAAACATCTCCCATCTGTGAGAAGCTTATGGGTTATAAATGGTGAGCTAATTAGTGAAATGCTAGTCATTTCTACTGACAGTTGTTATGGATAAAGATTTTATCCAGGTTAAATTGATCTCAGAACCTTGTTGATCACAGGAGGCCATTCTATCTTTTACGATAAACCTAAGTAGTTACACTACATTGAACATGGCCCATATTAAATATAAATTATAAGTAGATGAGGCTGCTAGTTAACGCACATTAATGAACTCAGTTGTTAATGGACTAAAGTGTGTATTGAGTATTTGTCAGGGAAAACACTGAGTTGTCCCTCTGCAGACAACCAGTTCTGTAGTATAAGCTAAGATTTTTAATGATGTTGCCCCAGAGAAGGGGGATGCTAGAGGTGAGGCCGGAGTGGGTGGGTAGGTGGGGGAGCAAATAGTCAACATGAGTAATTGTTCATTAATTAAAGTTCTGTCTATATGCATATATTCTTGAATTCAGATACGGGCAAAGGACTCAGACATGGTTGCCTGCCCGCTAAGCTAAAGTGGTAACATTACATGATCACATGTGCATTCAAAGAGGACAGCAACCTTGGCCACAATGCCTAGAATCTTGGTCAATGGAAAACAAACAACCAACCAAGCACCTAATTACTTGGATGGTCTTTTTGCACATCATGTCTCTATTCCTACTTAATTTGTTCTACTTAGAATGTATAGACTTCTAACAGTGTTCAACTTACATCTTGTCTGCCTGCAGGGTAAATACAAGGCCACACAGGCGGAGTGTGTGCTCACTTTGTTTCCTTCTGTTTCCCCAGGGCACTGGATAGCAGCATGGCATCATATGTACTAAATAAACATTTGCTTAAGTGAAGTTTTAGTAGGAAGGATTTTCTACCAATACAATAATAATTCCACTAATGAAGGAGGCATTCTAATGCTCAGCATTCTAATTTTTTAGGTCAGAAAGTTAATTGTAAGGATAAATCACAAGGGAGCCTTGGGAAAGTCTTTCAGAATGCCAGATAAGGTATAATTAGTGCTTAAAAATATTTCAAGAAATGACTAATTACTAACTACAACACTATCATGTATGCCAGGAAACCAAACATGAAGCAAGCTTCGGCAAGGGTATTCTGAGATTTGGAATTGAGTATCTGGGCTAAATTCACCAGAAGGAGAGAGGATGGGGTTTGTTAGTCATCTGAAGTGGGGATAAGATGCAGTGTCTCCTTTTCTCCTACCTGGACCAGGGTCTCACTCAGGTTTTCCAGGATGGAATACCCCACCCTACTCATGGGCTAACAGCCATAGCTGCTTCCAGTTAGTGTTTGTGTCTACTCGCAAACAACCGTCCGGTTAGTCTGAACGGGGAGTTTTTCATTTCATACTTTAATGAAAGAAGTAACATTATTGATAACTGTGTTTTATATCTGCTACCAGGTCCACCTAGGCAAATTCAGCTCCCAGAATTAAAAGAGTTTAAAACAAAATCGATGTGTTCTAAACACAAGCTCCATTCACATTGTCATGAGCACGTTATGGTGTCTGTATACTCAACTCACTCCAAGGTTCTCCTCATCTTCTCTCTGCACTTTCTTTTGAATCCATTGTTTTCTTAGTTCAGGTATCCCAGCTCCCTTCTTCCACAGGTCATGTCTTCTGCATTTAACTGGCACACTAATGCAAGAACTTCTTAATTGGCCTTCCTCCTTCTAGTCTAACGACCTCTATTCCATCTGGCCTTCTGTGCAAGGCCATCCACTTCACAGGAAAGTCAGACACTGCCCTGGCTGCCCTGGGCTCATGCCCATAGGACGGGGCCAGAGAGCAGCAGACCCTCCATGACTTCCAGTATGCTTCATCTTTTGCACAGCCCTACCCAAACATCATTTCAGGACATCATCAACTGTCCAACCTAGGAGAAAAGAAGTAGATCTCCTTGGTTGTCATTCAAGGGGACACCGTTGATCATCTTTACCAAAACCAGTTAAGAGAAAATGTGTCAAAGTGGGATGCTGTTTCAGACCCAAACAGAACAGAATCAGGAACACAGATGGCTTGCAAACTTGGGAACTCTCTAAAAGGACGGGAGGCAAGCAGGGAGGGGAAGCAAATGTCAAACATGAGCAAACATGAATAACTGAACTCTGTGCTGGAATTACTGAGAACATGGATGGACACACAGACATACATGCACACGCACATAAGACAAGTGGGGGAACTCAGTGGCTTAGAAGTGGAACCAGATTTTATTAAAAAAATTATTGGCTATAAAATATCAATTTGTTCCAATATACAAACGTGTAAAATAAACATGACACATCTCACATCTTGTCCTATGACTGGACTACTTTACTTTTCAGTAGGTAAACATAAAGAGGACAATTATCCCTGGGGAATTCTAGTCCCTTAAACATAAATTTGTTCATATTTTAGCAATGTTTACTGAACACTTGCTATGGAAACATAACATATTAAAAGCAGCAGACATTGAAAGGTCTAAGACACTGCTGATGATGGATAAAAACTTTGTCTTCATGAGATCCCCCAAGAAACTATGGGATGCTTGCTTTTTGTCTATAAATAGGCCGATTTTGTACATTAAAGAGGAGTGCCTATGTAATTAGTGAAATAAGATAAATTTATACTTTACAAAGGCCCTGGTAAGTTTATCAAAACTTATTTTTGTCCAGATCTCTCACTGTAGTAAGTTAAAGGCATAAAGGAGCACACACACACATATACATGCACATACACACATACACACACGCACACACACAGAAACATATATTAGCAAGCTTGTCTGATCAAAGGGAATCGATGTCTCTCCCACAGGCATTCCTTTAATGTTAGGAATGGAAACCCTGCTTAGAGATCTCATTGCCTTCTCTTCTCTCCTTGTCCTTTAGAGGCTGAGTCAGTGTTCTATTTCTGTTAGGTTTAGGGTAGAGTAACACTAACATAAAGAGAGTCTTCTCATAACAGAGAAAAGACTCAAAACCAGCCTCCTTGCCATGCTTACTTACCAAATAGAGTAGTAATTCTGAACAAGGTTTCTAGCAAAAATCTTTCAGATTCTTCTTAGCAGTTGGTAAATTCCCACAAGGCTTTCAATGTAACACAAGGAATCGATGCTCAATGCTAACAGCAGATATGATGGTCAAGTGTCCTGAGGTTGTGGGGGAGCACACTTTTGTGTGTTCAAGGGAGCATTGCAAATGCTACACGCCTCAGACCAAGCTCAGTTAGCATCCTTTGGACTATCTTTGTACACGTAAAAGGAGGGCAGAGTTAGGGTACTTTCTTAAGAACGATAGAAAGATAATTCCAATGATAACAAATAATATTTTCAACTCCAAAGCTGGTAAAAAAAAAAATACAACCAGCAGTCACAGCAAAACAGGCTGCTGAGTCTTCTTAAAACATTTAAAAGAATTAACATTTATCTATTGAAAATAACCAATGCATTAAAAAAATAATAAGTGATCGCTATCAACAGACACTGTTCCTTAACTGAAAGAACATTAACAGTGTTGGCCCTCAGAAAACATTAAAACAAATAATAGAGGACAAAAGTTACAAAACAGCCTTTAGTTCCCTGAGCATCACGGAAAACACAATATCATTAGCTTTGCGAAACCAGAGAACATCATGACCATGCAGCAGCAGTAGTCATGCATGACTTCTCAGAACTGATTGTGGTGGAAAGCTGTCATTTTCTTACTTCTTGAGTGAAAATAAACCTTTTGTTCCCCAAGTACTCTTCCTGTGACTGACTTTGCAGTTAAGGTAAAAGGAGGAACTGTCACTCACTTAGCATCTTCAAACTAATTGCCAGTCAGAAAGGAGCTGGAAGACTAGGACAGAATCTATGCTGCTTCCTCAAGCAGCTGTCCTTCACTCGAGCTCCTGACTGGTACTGATGGAACCTCGGATTCAGCACTAATTCCACAAAAATGTTTCTGCTTTGCAAGAGTTCCTTCCTGAATAGCACTAATAGTTTAAAAATAAACATGCAGAGAACTATATTGGACTAAAATTACTGTCACTTCTACCCATTAATGATAATTATTATTATTATTGGAAGCTTATAATGACAATTCACTCTGCAATTCACTATGCTTGGGCAATAATCTCCAACAGCAGTTAGTCATCCATTTTGTTACTACACTACACTACTCTGTCATATCCTTCCTGCCTAGGGGCATTCTAGTCTGTGGTAAGGCTGCCCTCAATATTCACTCTGTTAGTATTATGTTGCTTCTAATTTTCCTGAAGAACATTGGATATCTGAGAAAGAAAGCCATCCAGGAATATTTTAAAATCCTATTACGAAATAATGTCTAATTTCATCTAACCACTAATGCCAATTCATACCATTACAAGTAACATATAAATATTCAATTTCCCTGCTTAATTCTCCATGTTTGCCCTGGGGTATATTTGTTTGGCACCAAAAGCCAAATAATACTGAGCTCAGTGTTTTCTCCTCTTGAGATAATGGCTTTAGACCTTCATGAACAATTCCTAATCTAGTGAATGGAAGTCCTTCAGCTCTAAGGACCAAATGTCAGAATGACCCGAAGAGTGAGGAAAAAAAGAGAAGGCGTATTAGGAAAAATATAAAGCTTGGGTCTGTCTCTGGCCTTTTGACATATCGGATCTTTTTCTCTAAACATACAAACAGCACCACAGGAAGACTGCAGCTGGAAAGCATGCCCTGGACCCACTATGAACCAGTCAGTCCTAGTGCTTCTGAAACCCTCACAAGTTCAAACACACAGCTTCTCCTGCCAAAACAACACAATGGACAAGAACATTTTGTTTACTCAGAAATATGGTTAAATATTGAGTTTTCCTGGCAACTATAGTAGACAATACTTCTACTCGATCTGTTATGTCTTCTTTTTCAACACACTTTATCATTTTGCAAATGGATGATTTGTGATAAAGAGAAACGAGAAAAGCTATTGGTTTTACTCTGTATCTTAAAAGGCAAAGGCTACAGTCTATAGATTACTGACCTATGTCATGACTTCTGAAGGGTTAGATATCACATATTTTAATGTTATGGAAACTACTATTTATCTTATAACTACTCATAGCATAGTGACAGCCACAGGCATAGGTGAAAAGTAAATGACTTAAGTACTTTCCACAAAACTGAATGCAGGTGCTGACTGGTTTGGCTCTAGGCCTATAATTTGATTTATATTTTAACTTCTCATATAAATAATAATGTGTTCAACTGAACACAAAATAAAACACTGTCTTTAAATCATCTAAGAATTTACAATTATTTGACAACTGAGATATCTGGGGTATAGAGGTACAAGTGATTGACAGGTCCTAGGAAATAAAGTGAATTATGTCATGCTCTTGATCAATATGGATTCAAGAAAGTGAAATAAAAATAAGATACTAATCTATACCTCTTGTACTGCATGACCTTAATGGTTAATTAGATATAAACTAGAACCAAGTACAAGTTTTCTTCAGAAAAACACATTAAGGAGAACACATGAATTGATGTGTATCATATTTCGTAGTATTCAGTCAGCTACGAATTAGAAGAAGATAGATACGGAACACAAGCCTATAATGTTAGCTACTTGTGAAGGTGAGGCAGACAGACCTTATGTTCAAATACTGCCTGGGTTATAGAGTGAGTTTAAGGCCGTATGAGGCAATTTGCTGAGACTGTCTGTCAAAATGAGGAGGAGGCTTAGAGGAGCTGGAGAGAAGGCTCAGCAGTCAGACGGACATCACGGAGGGTGAAGGACTTCGGAAAACTCAGCCTTAAACAGATGTTTCCATCAAATCTCTTCCTCAGAGCGGAGGGACGTGGGGAGAAGAGGCAGACAGAATATGAAGAGCATGAGCGCAGGCAGCAGACAAGGAAAGCGAGGCCCTGTAACTCACCACTGATCAAAGTCTCTGTGGTCTCCCACACACTGCGGAGGCAAGCACAGGGCTGTGCAGGGCTGCATAGGGTCCTCTGCTTACACACTATGGTTCAGATATCAGTGTCTCTATGTGATTCTTGAGTGTGTAAACAAGTGGGTCTATGGTTTTGTGCCTTCCCTTGGGCTCCACTTCTGTTTGTCTTGTCTAACTCCAATGTGTTTTGTTTTATCTTCTAATATATTTCTAGAAGCCTGTGTATTCTATAATGAGAGTCAGAAAGGAAGTGAATCTGGACTGGGGTATGGCTGGCGATGAACTGATAGGAATAGAGGGAAAACTATAAGCAGGATACATCATGTGGGGGGGGACACCCGTTTTTAGCAGACGTGGGTTTGGTTGCCAGCACACACATACACATGGCTGTGCACAACAGTTTGTAAGCCTAGCTCTAGGAAACCAAGCATGCTTTTCTGACATCTTCTGCCTCTGCAGGTATCAGGTTTGCATAGGTTGCACTTATGAAGACAAAACACTCATATACACAAAGCAAACATGGGGGAGAGTGTTTATCAAGTATGCGAGATTCCCTGTATAATAAGACTTCAAGGCTCTGAAGAAAGAAATTGAAGAAGATCTCAGAAGATGGAAAGATCTCCCATGCTCATGGATTGGCAGGATTAATATAGTAAAAATGGCCATTTTACCAAAAGTGATCTACAGATTCAATGCAATCTCCATCAAAATTCTAACACAATTTTTCAGAGAGTTAGACAGAACAATTTGCAAGTTCATCTGGAATAACAAAAAACCCAGGATACCTAAAACTATCCTCAACAATAAAAGTATTTCCAGGGGAATCACTATCCCTGAACTCAAACAGTATTACAGAGCAATAGTGATAAAAACTGTATGGTATTATTACAGAGACAGTCAGATAGACCAATGGAATAGAATTAAAGACCCAGAAGACCCCAAAGTGAAGAAAATCACTTGATTTTTGACAAAGGAGCCAAAACCATCCAATGGAAAAAAGATAGCACGTTCAGCAAATGGTGCTGTTCAACTGAAGGTCAGCATATAGAAGAATGCAGATCGATCCATGCTTATCACCCTGTGCAAAGCTTAAGGCCAAGTGGATCAAAGACCTCCACATCAAACCAGATACACTCAAACTAATAGAAGAAAAAGTGGGAAAGCATCTTGAACACATGGGCACTGGAGAAAATTTCCTGAAAAAACAAAACAAAACAAAACAATGGCTTATGCTCTAAGATCAAGAATCGACAAATGGGATCTCATAAAACTACAAAGCTTCTGTAAGGCAAAAGACACTGTTGTCAGGACAAAACAGCAACCAACAGATTGGGAAAAGATCTTTACCAATCCTACAACTGATAGAGGGCTTATATCCAAAATATACAAAGAACTCACAAAGTTAAGACTGCAGGGAGACAAATAACCCTATTAGAATTCACAGCTGAGGAATGCAGAATGGCTGAGAAACACCTAAAGAAATGTTCAACATCTTTAGTCATAAGGAAATGCAAATCAAAACAACCCTGAGATTCCACCTCACACCAGTCAGAATGGCTAAGATCAAAAACTCCAGCCATAGCAGATGCTGGCGAGGATGTGGAGAAAGAGGAACACTCCTCCATTGTTGGTGGGATTGCAGACTGGTACAACCATTCTGGAAATCAGTATGGAGGTTCCTCAGAAAATTGGACATTGCACTACCTAAGGACCCAGCTATACCTCTCTTGGGCATATACCCAAAAGACGCTCCAGCATATAACAAAGACACGGTCTCCACTATGTTCATAGCAGCCTTATTTATAATAGCCAGAAACTGGAAAGAACCCAGATGCCCTTCAACAGAGGAATGGATACAGAAAATGTGGTACATCTACACAATGGAATACTACTCAGCTATCAAAAACAATGACTTATCAAATTCATAGGCAAATGGATGGAACTGGAAAATATCATCCTGAGTGAGGTAACCCAATCACAGAAAAACACACATGGTATGTACTCATTGATAAATGGATATTAGCCCAAATGCTCAAATTACCCTAGATGCCCAGAACACATTAAACTCAAGAAGGATGACCAAAAGGAGGATGTTTCACTTCTTCTTTAAAAGGGGAACAAGAATATTCTTGGGAGGGGATAGGGAGGCAAAGTTTAGAACAGAGGCTAAAGGAACGCCCATTCAGAGCCTGCCCCACCTGTGGCCCATACATATACAGCCACCAAAATAGATAAGATGGATGAAGCAAAGAAGTGCAGACCGACAGGAGCCGGATGTAGATCTCTCCTGAGAGACACAGCCAGAATACAGCAAGTACATAGGCGAATGCCAGCAGCAAACCACTGAACTGAGAACAGGACCCCCGTTGAAGGAATCAGAGAAAGGACTGGAAGAGCTAAAGGGGCTTGAGACCCCATATGAGCAACAATGCCAACCAAACACAGCTTCCAGGAACTAAGTGACTACTCAAAGACTATACATGGACTGACCCTGGGCTCCAACTTCATAGGTAGCAATGAATAGCCTAGTAAGAGCACCAGTGGAAGGGGAAGCCCTTGGTCCTGCCAGGGCTGGACCCCCAGTGAACAGGATTGTTGTGGGGAGGGTGGCAATGGGTGGAGGATGGGGAGGGGAACACCCATATAGAAGGGGAGGAGGAATTAGGGGGATGTTGGCCTGGAAACCAGGAAAGGGAATAACATTTGAAATGTAAATAAGATATACCCAATTTAATAAAGATGGGGAAAAAAGGGTTTGGGGTTTATCGTTAAGTTTGCAAACTAGACAGTAGTTTTTTTTTTTTTTTTTTCATGTCTGAAAGTAAAAAGGACATAATTCTTATCCAGATCCAAGTAGTGATTCTACCTGGAACTACCAAGGGTCAATGTCCCACAAGCCAGGTAAGCACTGACTGAGGCCAACAGTTAGCTAAGGTATACTTTGTTACACAAAGATGATACCTGTGTTCATGTATGACAAATGGATATATATGATGTTACCAAGAGTTGTGAGATCTCCATACTGGATTAAGTAGAAAATTCACTGGTATGTGTTTTTGTTTCTTTGTATGTTTTTGTAGCACAGTATAAACAAGGTAAGTCTAGGCTTGGAAATAGAAAAGTTAAATATAATGATGTTCAGATTGCAATGTCAAAATTTTTATATATAAATCATACTATACCAAAAGAATTAATTTAGTCAAAATTAATTTTATGATAATTGAAATTTCATCATTTTTCTTTTTTGGTTTTTATAGATAGGTTTTTCTTTGTGTAGATCTGGCTGTCCTGGAACTAGCTTTTTGAGACCAGGCTGACCTCAAACTCAGAGATTCACCTGCCTCTGTCTCCTGACTGATAGGGTTAAAGGTGTGTATCTTCACGTCCAGGCTTGGGTTTGTTTGTTTGTTTGTTTGTTTGTTTATTTATTTAGTAGGTGGTTGGGAGAAGAACTTAATCTTTTCTTACTATTGGATATTTTTTAATTTACATCTCAAATGTTATCCCCTTTCCTGGTTTCCCATTCATAAACCCCCTACCCCATTCCCCCTCCTCTTATTCTATGAGGGTGTTCTTACACTTACGCCTTCCCACCTCCCCACCTGACATTCCACTACAGTGGGATGTCCAGTCTTGGCAGGACCAAGGGCTTCTCCTCCCATTGATGTCCAACAAGGCCAACCCTCTACATATGCAACTGAACCTATGGGTCTGTCCATGTGTACTCTATGAATGGTGGTTTAGTCCCTGGGAGCTCTGGTTGGTTGGCATTGCTATTCTTATGGGTTTGCAAACACCTTCAGCTCCTTCAAAGGGGACCCTGTTCTCAGTTCAATAGTTGGCTGCTAGCATTCACCTCATTATTTGTCATGTTCTGGTAGGGCCTCTCAGGAGACAGCTATATCAGGCACACCTGGCAGCATGCAATATTGTCAGGATTTGGTAGCTGTATGTATATGGGCTGGATCCCCAGGTGGGGAAGGCTCTGAATGGCCATTCCTTCAGTCTCTGCTCCAAACTTTGTCTCCATATCTCCTCCTATGAATATTTTTGTTCCCCCTTCTAAGAAGGACTGAAGCACCCTCACTTTGGTCGTCCTTCTTCTTGAACTTCATGTGGTCTGTGGATTGTATCTTTTATTTCTAAATAAATGTCATAAGAATTGGACTCTTTTTCCTAAACACATAACTAATATTGAATAATACTCACAGGAAGAGCAATGCAACATCTCTTGTGCAATGAATGGTAAATCTGTTAGTATCAGTGTCACAGAGGTGAGTTAACAGACTGCCACAGGGGAAGGGGAGGAAGAGGAAGAGGAAGAGGAGGAGGAGGAAAAGGAGGAAGTGGTATAGGAGGAAGGTGGGAGGGATAGGAAATGGAGAGAATGCAGAGTGAAGAAGAAAAGGAAATCAGTTTCAGGCTATGTTATGATAAACATGGCTAACTGTCCCCTCTCTTGGCTCCCCCCATCCCTGGGACTTGTTGAAAGAGTAGAGCATGGTACTACAGCTACACAGAATAAATGTGCACAAAAAAAAATGCACTCACACTTTTGGTTATGAGCTTAGCCTTTAACAGTTAAGCCTTCTCTCCAGAGCTTAGTCCTACTGTAACTTGATATGCCAAGGCAAGTTGATATCCAAGGGAGGTCTACCTTTTTCTGAAAGGGGAGGGGAGACTGGGATGAGACAATTCTCAATCTTCACATTCAGGTAAAGTCTAGTGTGGTAGTAAGCAGAAATGCCCCTCATAGACTCATGCATGTGAATGATTGGCTCATATGTAGTTGTCATATCAGTAAGGGTGGTCTTGTTAGAGTATGTGTGGTGTGGCATAGTAGGAGGAAGTGTGGCACCGGGCACAGGCTTTGAGGTCTATGTGTAGCCAGCGTGTCTCAGTTTCTTCTGGATATAGAACTGTCAGGTACATGTCTGCCTGCATAATTAAGCCAGCCTCAATTAAATGTTGTCTTTTATAAGAGTTGCCGTGGGTGGTCATGGTGTCTCTTCACAGCAGTAGAAACCCTAAGACATTCAGTGTCACCAATTACTAAGATGATTGCCCATATCATGGTTAACTCATCAGTTGTCAAGAAATAATATGGTGATTAAAAAGTGACCTTTAGTCAGAAGATGTGAGCCTGGCCTTCCCTGGCCACAAGACTCTGTGTAAGTAAATTGAATATTCTGATGAAACGTCTCAAGTTGTTTTTAAATATCACACATGATAATAAACATGTGCAGAGCCCGGAAGATTAAAAACGATAAATTAATGTTAGCAAATTAGTTCTTTCTATTGTTTTATCAAAGATAGATGAAAGAAAAGAGAAGTGCGCCCAAGCCAACGGGACTGAATCCCACACAGAGAAATGACTAAAGCTGCTGCTTACTTCTAGGCATCACTCACTGGTAACAGGAGAAATCCGAGAGCACTACTGCAGAACAATGGAATCAGCACAATTATGGAAAATAATCTAAGCTTTATGACATCCGTAGAAAAGGGGTAACTGTTCAAACCTTTTTGAAAGCGAATACAGACAGAAATTGCCTATCTGTTGAGACTGCAGAGACATTTCTAAGTGGTGTTTATACAATACACATTTGCTCTGAAATGGATGGCTAATTGTTTAGCTGATCAAAACTGTGGAGTGGAAAACAAAGGAGCAGTTTTGGCCATGTGGGTAAACAACGGATTCCTAAAAGCTAATTATCCTTTATTTAATAGACTGAAGCTGCACCAAATGAGACATTTAAGCCTAATAAATAATAGACAAATTGTAACCTAAAGACTAAAATATAGGGGCTGCTAGTATAGCTTTTATTGCTCCATTAAATAAGCTCTTATTTACTTCCTCCACAAAACATAATTATACAACACTGAGTCAGTCCATTTCAAGACCACTCTGATGTGCCACTGAAAATTATGTGAATCATCTTACATAAGCAGGAAATCTTAAAACATAACATTTGGATTCTATTATCAAATGCCGTTTGTTTCTATGGTTAAAAAATAGAAATGGCATTGGAAAAACTTGTACATAATTACATAAATCCATTATTCCCATTTATGTCACTCTAGAAAGGATTACATAAGGTTACTATGTATTTAAATAAACACTGTCATCTTTGTTTAACACTTCATATAGATGTTTTATATTTTAGTATTTTCTATGTAAAAATAATTTAAAATTAAATACCATCTTTACTAATTCTGCATGCATAAAGCAATAACATAAAGACATTTTAAAAATTAGTTTGCTTATTTGTTTCTAAGATACTATCCCCGCACTGGCAGGAATCACCAACCCTGCTTATGTGAGCATCTGATTTCAAGCTTTTTTTTCACAGAAAGAATCAAGTGAACATGACCTTTAACACTCGGATGATAGAGACCCTACACTTGTTTTCAGACTAACTACTCAAAGGGAATCATAAGAGTGAGTTTATTTTCGGAAGAGGTCTAGCTCACAATTTTACTTTAATCCTATTAACAAAGCCCCATTGTGAAAGGACAGAGATAAGGAGCCCATGTAGATCTGAACACAGCTGTCCATTCTCCCTCCAAGGGCAGGAAAGTGCGGAATTAAACTACTCTACTATCTTAGGTAGTAATTAGACAATTTGAATATCCATGAAAACACTCAGTTCTTCTTTGCATGGTAATACTAAACTCAGGAAAATCTGTGGGAAGAAGGCTTCTGTGGATTACAGCAGTTACAGGAAGACGGTCATCTCAGGAGCTGTGCCTTACATAGGAAAATTAGATGAGATGAAAACTTCCTGCCCAAAGAAGTAACAAGTCCTAATATTAGCCCAGTAGTTCACACTACTTTTATACTAGGAAGACCAGGCTAAAGATGACTATAGTGGTTTGTGAAGTAATATGTTCTATAGAAAGGCAATACTTACAAAGAAAAATTTTATATCAACTTGGAGCTAGCCCCAGAAAAAGATGCTTAAAGGTATAAACTATATAAGCAAGGCAGTGAATTGCAGAAATATAAGGCTGCTTATCCCAAAGCAAATACACTAGTCAGAAATAGTCTCAATTCCTTAGGACTTTTTATTAACCAACATTTCAATTAGAAATTTGAGATACAGGTAATACTTCCTTTGTTATATAAAACCAACTGTGTCAATAGCAGCTCCATGCCAGTCACTTCTGCCTCTTACTTTACTTTATGTCAAGTGCTATTTGAACTATGCACTTGGTTGCCTGCTTACTCATTCACGTGTCACATTTCCGTACAAAAGACACATTGCCTGTTTTCAGTTATCTTACTTATTGCATCTTATTGATGAATGAATCATTGAAAAGTGGCCTATATAGTGAATTCTTATCACTACAAGTAAAACAAAAAGAGAAAATCACAACATATTCTCTTAATATAACATCAGCATTCAGATTTGTGACCGTGAAAGACAATGTATGTATCCAATGTTATTTTCTATCAGAATGCAATCAAATGCGGATACGATAAACTATGTTAGTAACTTCATTCCCATTGCAGAAAGTCTTCAAATGCTATAAAAAATAGTGATTTCAGAAAAAGCACACTCAACATACATCAGAAAAGGGAACTCTTTGTATTACTTAGGAAAACAAGCAAACCAGAAAGAACTACTACTGATTACAGTTGAGATTTGTTTCAGTATGGTGGTTATTTTCAAATGCCGATGACTGGATTAACAACTGAGTCACCTTTAAAGGGAGAAATATTCAGAATAACTATCATTTACTGTTGATTTTAAAAGATAGCTTTGTTCACTTTTGTGAGAAAATTTTCTATATGCTATCTAAATAGTGTATGTTCCTACATTCTTTAAATCAAAACAATTGTCTAGAATTTACTTCCCAAACTTTCAATTTCCCAAATGTCTTCAAAAGATAGAAAACACTTCAAAAGTAGCATCCGTACATCGTAGCTTTCTATTTTGTGACTCTTGTAGTTAGTGACATTTATCATTACAATTAAATATTTATATAAAATGAGATATTCTGGTTATAATTTCTCCTCACTATACTTCTCCAAATCCCTTCCCACCTCCTCTCCTATCTGGCTCTGTTCCTTCTGTCTCTCATTAGAAAATAAATGACCATCTAAGGGATAATAGTAAAATATAAAATATAAAACCGAAGCTAATACATCATAAAATGATAAAACAAATAAATAGAAGGAAAATAGCCCCCCCAAAGGCACACGAACATATACAGGTGCAGAGAACCACTTGTCCCACACTCAGGAATCCCATAAGAGCACTAAGCTGGAAGCCATAGTGTGTGTGTGTGTGTGTGTGTGTGTGTGTGTGTGTGTGTGTGTGTGTGTGTGTGTTGAGAGAGAGGGAGGGGATGGAGGACAGAGGGAGGGAGGGAGAGAGAGAGAAAGAAAGAGTCAGAGACAAAGAGAATATGAATGAGAATTAAAGGGTTTGGGGGGACAGACAGGACATTGTGAGACTATGTCCGGATTAATAAACTTTTTATAAATTGTTATTACCCAGGCTATGATTGGAACATCGTACTTCAATGGAAAATGGCAACAGGTGTGCTATATATGACATTAATGCACAAATGATGTTTGAGAAATCCTATGGGCTGAAGGTATTTACTTACCTATACACATTTGTCATCATTTGGAAATTATGTCTTGAAAAAAAAACCTAACAACTGTTATAAAATCATCTAGGGTACTAAATACAATGAGCCCCGTGATAAACAGTGTGGCAGTGGCGTGCTTTATTCTGATTTTTTGAATTTTTGAAAGAGGGCATCACTATGTAGGTGACAGAAAGAAATTAAGGACAAACATTGTAGGACAACAAAAGATATATTTTACACACGCACCTACACACACACACACACACACACACACACACACAGAGAGAGAGAGAGAGAGAGAGAGAGAGAGAGAGAGAAATTGGGCTAAGATTTTAATATAAGATTATTCCAGTAGTGTATTTTAACAGTCAGTAGTATACTTTCTGACATTTATTTTTGATAAAACATTGAGATATTCCTTGAACATTTTCTGATTTTCAACTATAAACCTGGAATTGGACTAAGATTCCTAGAAGAATCAGGAATGTAGTCTACAACACCCATTTGTCATCTAATGCTATCATGCCTATCAAAGCACAAGGCAGCATCGGTGCTTCTCCCTGCTGGGAAACCACAGGTGGTGTTCTTGTCCTGGATCCTAACCTGACAGAATTCACCAGTGAGGCTGACGGATATTTCATTAAAACCTTCAATCCTTAGTGCCTTGGAAATAAAGGAGTTAAATTTGTTAAGGCTGAAAATAAAACTACAACCTAATCATTTTTTCTCTTCTTGAGAATGATATTTTATATGTATAATATATTCTGATTATGGTTTCCTGCCCTCACATTACTCTCAGTTCCTTGGCAACTCCCCTGCCACTTAGATCCACAACCCTTTCTGTCTCTTCCTAAAAAAAAAAAAAAAAAAAGAATAGTCATCTAAGGAATAACAAAGTAAAATGGGAGAAATAAAATACAAACAAACCAGAGCATGATGCATCTAACTTTATAAAATATATAGATGTTTCTAGAAGGTTGTAATCAAGTTTGTCAAGTTTTTCAAAAGGTGACCATTACAGTTAGAAAACATAGTCTAATCTAAGTAGAGAAGAGAGGACAGTGGGCACACCCTTTCCCAGTGCAGTCACCAGCTTAAAAACTCTTCCTGCTTCATTCACAGAGCTTCTACACTCCACTCAACACAGGCTATTTTCATGCAAACCCCAGACATTGTGTCTTTTTGTCTGGGAAGTTTCAGGATGAGTGGCTGAGGAATACTGTAGCATGCTGACAATACCCTCATGTCTAGAAAAATGACATATCCAAATGTTTCTTTTTTCTATAGTTATTCCTAGGGATTACCATTGGTAGCTCTGTCTCTCCAGTCTGTCTCTCTTTGTCTCCCATACCCTCCTCCAGCCCCTTCTTTCTTCTCAGCCTTTGCTTCAAGGTTTGGAGACTGAGCTCAGCCTCGTAATGAGATCAGAAGAGTTAAGGTGTGCTAATACAAGTTCTTGAGGTATCAAAAGTGCTGCACTCAGTGGAAGAAATGAGTCTTGTATCCTGCAGAATTTCCTGTGAGTTCCTATGGATGTAACTGTATTGAGTAGACAAGCATTGTTACAGACTTGATAATGATAAAGTTAGCGAATGCACTTGACGTCCAACTCTTCCAGAGCTCCTAGCCTGAGAGAAACAACACACATTGGCAAACTAAACAGAGGAAGGCCCGCAGGGAAAACTATGCTCTATGGCCAACCACAGAAACAAATGCTATTTCCTAGTTCATCAAATACATTAAGACGCTGATGAAGAACCACGAATCTTATGTGAGCATGGTGTGAACAGGGCAGGCAATGAGACTCACCAGTTTTCATTTCTAGCAAGCGCTTTTTCTCTTGCTGGCGTTCCAGTCGCTCCTTCTCTGCTCGCTCTTTTGCTATCCTAGCACGTTTCTCCTTTTCTGCTGCTTCTCTTTTTCTGATGTTTTCCTTTAATGCTTGCTAATACAAATAAAATTTGAAAAGTTATTAATTTTAACCAGTGGTTCCACAAGAAAATTATCTAAAATCCCATACAAGGTCCAACCATTGAGTGACTCTCTTTCAGAAAACATTTAGTTCTTGGATGAGTGGCAGCCATAAAATATGTACACATAAACCCTTGTTACACATGTATCTATAAATACTCTTCTGGGTTTAAAGCACCTGCATATAAGTGGAATTATCTAAAAGGGAAAAGATAGAAACTAAAAATAAAAAGGCGTTTAATATACAAATCAAGTCTGCTCACTAACATAAAGAGAGAATCTTTAACTCCCTAAGAGCTTACCATGTATGTAGCTCCTTTATAAGCTATTCGAGTTTAAGGGAAGCAGCTGAGGAAATGTTAAACAGGGACAAAATCTCCACCTAACGGTCAGGAACAAATCCTTTTTTTGTAGAAAAAAGAGTGCCATGAAGGCAACTATATAAATATTTGAGGTCTCAAAGTCAGATCCTGCAACTGTTGATCAAAACCAATAACATGCTAATGAAAAGAAGATCTCAATGGATATGTGATTAGTTAATTAATTTCTTATTTCTAAGTTTTATACCAATCAAGCAATGCCTCTCATGTGGCATTAGTGAGAATTAGCAGGTAAAGGTAGAATTTTTTAAGTGCCAACAAACAGCATGGCATCATATTACATCAAACAAACTGTATTTCACTTAATGTCAATGAAATACAAACAGGTTACATGTTAATTACCAATATTTTTAAAGCGGACAATTAAACTACAAGTAAGTAGTCTACATGCAGTTGTAGAGACTGAACCCAGGGCTGCTGTACCAACTGAACGACCTTCCCAGCCAGTTGGTTTTCTTTTCATTTGTTGCAGTGTTTGGGATTAAGGGTAAGTACTCACAGGTTGTAACACAGTCAAGCACTGAACAAAAGGTGTAACCATTCATTTCTGTGCCTGTGTGGCATTTTTGTGTACATATGTGGGAGATCAGGTTCTGAGGTCAATGGCTCTCAGCCTCATTTTTTGTCAAACTGGGTCTCCCACTGAACCTGGAGCTATCATTTGGTTAGACTGTCTCACAAGTGAGTTCTAGGGCAAACCAGGAAGCTCTGGAGATCTGCCTGTCTCTGTCTTCTCAGCACTGGGATTAAAGGCCCTCTCCACTACACCATACACAGCTTTGATCTGGGTACTTAGACACAAACACTTAAGGTCTCAGTCTTTTTTTTTTTTTTCTTTTTTTTCAAGGTGGGGACCGAACCCAGGGCCTTGCAATTGCTAGGCAAGCGCTCTACCACTGAGCTAAATCCCCAACCCCTTAAGGTCTCAGTCTTAAGAGGTAAGCATTTCATCCCAGGCATGCAGGGATGGTTTAATATAAGGAAAACCATCAACGTGATCCATTATATAAACAAACTGAAAGAACAGAACCACATGATCATTTCATTAGATGCTGAGAAAGCATTTGACAAAATTCAACACCCCTTCATGATAAAAGTCCTGGAAAGAATAGGAATTCAAGGCCCATACCTAAACATAGTAAAAGCCATATACAGCAAACCAGTTGCTAACATTAAACTAAATGGAGAGAAACTTGAAGCAATCCCACTAAAATCAGGGACTAGACAAGGCTGCCCACTCTCTCCCTACTTATTCAATATATTTCTTGAAGTTCTAGCCAGAGCAATCAGACAACAAAAGGAGATCAAGGGGATACAGATCGGAAAAGAAGAAGTCAAAATATCACTATTTGCAGATGACATGATAGTATATTTAAGTGATCCCAAAAGTTCCACCAGAGAACTACTAAAGCTGATAAACAACTTCAGCAAAGTGGCTGGGTATAAAATTAACTCAAATAAATCAGTTGCCTTCCTCTATACAAAAAAGAAACAAGCCGAGAAAGAAATTAGAGAAACGACACCCTTCATAATAGACCCAAATAATATAAAGTACCTCGGTGAGACTTTAACCAAGCAAGTAAAAGATCTGTACAATAAGAACTTCAAGACACTGAGGAAAGAAATTGAAGAAGACCTCAGAAGATGGAAAGATCTCCCATGTTCATGGATTGGCAGGATTAATATAGTAAAAATGGCCATTTTACCAAAAGCAATCTACAGATTCAACGCAATCCCCATCAAAATACCAATCCAATTCTTCAAAGAGTTAGACAGAACAATTTGCAAATTCATCTGGAATAACAAAAAACCCAGGATAGCTAAAGCTATCCTCAACAATAAAAGGACTTCAGGGGGAATCACTATCCCTGAACTCAAGCAGTATTACAGAGCAATAGTGATAAAAACTGCATGGTATTGGTACAGAGACAGACAGATAGACCAATGGAATAGAATTGAAGACCCAGAAATGAACCCACACACCTATGGTCACTTGATTTTTGACAAAGGAGCCGAAACCATCAAATGGAAAAAAGATAGCATTTTCAGCAAATGGTGCTGGTTCAACTGGAGGGCAACATGTAGAAGAATGCAGATCGATCCATCCTTATCACCCTGTACAAAGCTTAAGTCCAAGTGGATCATGGACCTCCACATCAAACCAGACACACTCAAACTAATAGAAGAAAAACTAGGGAAGCATCTGGAACACATGGGCACTGGAAAAAATTTCCTGAACAAAACACCAATGGCTTATGCTCTAAGATCAAGAATCGACAAATGGGATCTCATAAAACTGCAAAGCTTCTGTAAGGCAAAGGACACGGTGGTTAGGACAAAACGGCAACCAACAGATTGGGAAAAGATCTTTACCAATCCTACAACAGATAGAGGCCTTATATCCAAAATATACAAAGAACTCAAGAAGTTAGACCGCAGGGAAACAAATAACCCTATCAAAAAATGGGGTTCAGAGCTAAACAAAGAATTCACAGCTGAGGAATGCCGAATGGCTGAGAAACACCTAAAGAAATGTTCAACATCTTTAGTCATAAGGGAAATGCAAATCAAAACAACCCTGAGATTTCACCTCACACCAGTGAGAATGGCTAAGATCAAAAACTCAGGTGACAGCAGATGCTGGCGAGGATGTGGAGAAAGAGGAACACTCCTCCATTGTTGGTGGGATTGCAGACTGGTAAAACCATTCTGGAAATCAGTCTGGAGGTTCCTCAGAAAATTGGACATTGAACTGCCTGAGGATCCAGCTATACCTCTCTTGGGCATATACCCAAAAGATGCCTCAACATATAAAAGAGACACGTGCTCCACTATGTTCATCGCAGCCTTATTTATAATAGCCAGAAACTGGAAAGAACCCAGATGCCCTTCAACAGAGGAATGGATACAGAAAATGTGGTACATCTACACAATGGAATATTACTCAGCTATCAAAAACAATGAGTTTATGAAATTCGTAGGCAAATGGTTGGAACTGGAAAATATCATCCTGAGTGAGCTAACCCAATCACAGAAAGACATACATGGTATGCACTCATTGATAAGTGGCTTTTAGCCCAAATGCTTGAATTACCCTAGATCCCTAGAACAAACGAAACTCAAGACGGATGATCAAAATGTGAATGCTTCACTCCTTCTTTAAATGAGGAAAAAGAATATCCTTGGCAGGGAAGGGAGAGGCAAAGATTAAAACAGAGACTGAAGGAACACCCATTCAGAGCCTGCCCCACATGTGGCCCATACATATACAGCCACCCAATTAGACAAGATGGATGAAGCAAAGAAGTGCAGACCAACAGGAGCCGGATGTAGATCTCTCCTGAGAGACACAGCCAGAATACAGCAAATACAGAGGCGAATGCCAGCAGCAAACCTCTGAACTGAGAATAGGTCCCCCGTTGAAGGAATCAGAGAAAGAACTGGAAGAGCTTGAAGGGGCTCGAGACCCCAAAAGTACAACAATGTCAAGCAACCAGAGCTTCCAGGGACTAAGCCACTACCTAAATACTATACATGGACTGACCCTGGACTCTGACCCCATAGGTAGCAATGAATATCCTAGTAAGAGCACCAGTGGAAGGGGAAGCCCTGGGTCCTGCTAAGACTGAACCCCCAGTGAACTAGACTATGGGGGGAGGGCGGCAATGGGGGGAGGGTTGGGAGGGGAACACCCATAAGGAAGGGGAGGGGGGAGGGGGATGTTTGCCCGGAAACCGGGAAAGGGAATAACACTTGAAATGTATATAAGAAATACTCAAGTTAATAAAAAAAAAAAAAAAAGAAAAAAAAAAGAAAAAAAAAGAGGTAAGCATTTGGTGCATTGAGCTATTTTGCAATACTAGAACACTATTTTAAAACCCAAAGATAGTATAAAAATTGTCATATGTATGTGACAATTAATGAAAAAAGAGGAAATGAATTTGAAAGAGAACAAAGAGGGGTATGAGGAGACACTGGCAGGAAGAAAGGGAAAATGATGTTTTTATAACTGCAAAACAAAAATAATAAAAACAAGTAACAAAAAAAAAGAGGCCCAATCATGAAAACCCAACATCAGGCATCAGAGGAGTTATGAAGTAACTTTCCACTAGATACAGCCCACCTCTGCTTTGATTAAAACCGAAATCAAAGCGCTGGCTAAGAGTAGTGGTTTGATACAGAATGGTCCTCACAGGTTCATACACTTGAATCTTAGTCATCAGGGAACAGAACCCTTTGAAAAGATTCAAAAGATTAAGAGGTGTGGCCTTGAAGTAGGTGTGACCTTGTCAGAGGAAGTGTGTCACTGGGGTGGGCTTTGAGGTATCAAAAGTCATGTTAAGCCCAGCATATCTCCATATCTCCTCTCTCTCTCTCTCTCTCTCTCTCTCTCTCTCTCTCTCTCTCTCTCTCTCTCTCTCTCTCTCTCTCTCTCTCTCTCTCTGCCTATGAGTCAGGATGCTCCACTCAGTTACTGCTCCAGCAATGCTTGCTGAATGGCTCCCTGCCATGTAAGTAATGAACTGATCCTCTGAAACTGTAAGCAGGACTCCAATTAGACACTTTCTTTTATAAGACTTGTCACCATCGTGGTATCTCTTGACAGCAATAGAATACTGACTAAGGCACTAATGGGTGCTTTGTGAGAAGACATTACAAGCAGAAAAGTGATCACCAAGGTGCTCAGTTCCAGAGAGGGAAAGAGGGGGAGAAGTGGTAATGAGATCAGAAGAGTTAAGGTGTGCTAATACAAGTTCTTGGAAAGAACCATACCTTATCTGGAACCTTCTCTGCAAGGTTGATCAGCTGATTAGAATTTCAATTAATGTGGAGAATGTTTTAGGTCCACAGCTTAATTACAATTTATCATGGGCTAATTTTAGCCCACTTAATAGCCATTGCTTGTCCATCTTTCTGACCTAACATCCTTGCGATTATTAGATAAATCTTTAAGAATTTACGAAGAGACCAAAAGCTTAGACTAACCAAAAGGCTAAGAATATCATCCGAGAGCATGAAAATTATAATTGCTGTCATTCCCTCACATGATATTTACACTAGTATATTTGAAAGGTGTCTTGATTCATGACATTTTTTACTCAGATACTGTAAGAGCTCATGAAACTACTACATACTGAATCATGGAGTGACCAGAAGTCATATTCTCAGGCCAGAATCACATATGTTCGGCTTTATAAAATTGTCCCTCTGTGAGGTGACAATTATATTTTTGAATGGACAGGTGAAGCCTGATAATTTAGAATTTTCCAGGCCAAGACAGGATCATTTGAGAAGTTTTTAGGCATCAAACTATGAGAGAGAACACTAAAACAACACCATTAAGGAGCACCCCCCTTTCAACTATTAATTTCCAACTACTTATTGAGTAGTTCTGGGGAACAGAGGCAGTATAGCCCATTAAAGCAAATCAACTTCTTTGTTGTTCAGGAACATAAAAAAGGGAAAGGATGCCAGTCTCAGTTCCAAATCTTTTCTGTAGTATGAGCCTCTCTCTATGTACCTGGTGCCCTGTGAGAACTGAGGCTCAGGAACTCTTTCTCTGAGTAATAAACTATTCCGCATCTTCCGCCAAGAGCCGGGAGGTAAAGTCTCAAACTCTTCATGGTTTGTAACGGGTATTAATACCAAATTATTGCTAAGCTACAAAGTGGTTTCTGTCACTCTAGATGCTTTCATAGACCATCCTGCCAATTCAAACTGGAAGAATTTGATTAAGTACTTCCAATGAAAGCCTGAAGTGAGAGAGAGTGTGTGTGTATGTATATATGTGTGTGTATGCATGTGTGTGTGTGTGTGTGTGTGTGTGGTGTGTCACGGGCCAGTAAGCTGCACTTGTAAGTGAGTGTGTCTCTTAGGGATGCATATATATATATACATATATATATATATATGTATATATATATATATATACATATATATATGTGTGTGTGTGTGTGTGACAATGGCAGATAGAAAACATAAACTAGGCAGGTAGAATTGACAATTATAAAACAAACAAACAAGAATGAAGTAAAGGTTTCTCAACCAAAAGTGCGTAAGTGTATACATGTGTAGACATGTATATGAATGCATAAAATTTGAGATGAGTTAGAAAGGTTGGAAAGTGGATAAAAATATTCAGGAATAAAGCTGTATTTCTTGCGGAGGAAAATAAATAGAAATGAAGTAGAGCATCAAATAAAATATGTCAGCTTATTTATGGATTGCATTAACTTCTAAAATTTTATAGTGTAAATTACACTTTAATGACTGGATACATCTCAATGTGAACATTTATTAGAACTTCTATTACCTGATAAAACCACCTCACCCTTTTAGGGAAATAAAATTTCAAAGTTACTTCCCAAGACCTCTGAAAATAATATTTACCTTCAGAAATATAATCTACAGTAGCTCTCAAAGCCATTTTGTTTTAGGGAAAATGCACAATTGATTTTCATTTAAAAGTCTATCTCATTTAAAACTTACTCTATTCTGATATTATAACTATTAGGAGAATTTAAGATGGAGAAACACCAAGAGGTAGCATATAAATGAGCATTTAGCTCTAAACTAACAACAGAGTACAAATAGTAATTTGGGATTTTCTTGCATGCCAAATCCTAAGAAATAAAAGTTTCAAATAGCAGAACTCAAGAGAGAATGATGATTATCTTAGACAAAACTGCTTCTCGGTTATGTAAATTCTAAATTCAAATTTCCTAATGGAGGTTGAGCCAGACATATCAATTGGTTGACCAAGAGACACTAATTCTAGTACTTGGCTTTGTGGGGACAGGGAACAAATGCTTACCACCACTCACTGAACTTACTATGTATTGGTACAAGACATTCTCTGAGCATGCTTCCCCAGATGCAGCCTTGTACATGCCCTTTTGGACAGATATGCGGGTCTATTAGTCCACATTAGTGACCATAGTGGCTTCTGAAACTTGAGCCAGATTTTGACTGTTCATTTCAAATAAAGCCAATAACCAGAACCAGTTCCTAAGCCTCCCATACTTTTCATGACTGTCTACATAATGATACTTGTGTACATTAACAGACACATGAGCGCCAAAGCACATGGTTCTGCTAGGGAATATGTGACTTCTAAGGGGAAATACAGAGCTCCTCATTAGTCTCACCTATAGCTAGTTTTGTAATATAACTTATGTCAGAACAAGTGTTTTATAAGTGGTTCAAATATTTATTATAGCATTATATACATTTTTTTCAGAGAATTAAAAGTGGTCCAAAGCCAGTATATTTAAACAAGTTTGTAAATGCATGAATGTGTGTGTGTGTGATGTGTAAAGTTTAGATGTGTCAGACAGAGAGTAATGACTTAGGAGTTGTGGTTATTATTATAAATATTATCTTTGAATTTCACAAAAATTTCAGCATCATTTATGTTAGCTCTTATAACTATTTTCTTTCAAAACTGTTTACAGTACTAATTTGCACTTTAGATGTAAACTGACCTTCATTTATATCACGTATATTATTAAATTTATTCTATCAGTCAATTCTAAGTTGTTTCCAAAATTTAGTTATGATGGACAATATGGATATCAAACAGTGTATGCACCAGCTACTATACAGATGTAAGAGTTTGTTAATGGTGCTTGTTATTAACTGGTTTCTAAATTTGTGTGTGTGTGTGTGTGTGTGTGTGTGTGTGTGTGTGTGTGTGTGTGTTAGTATATAAAACTACTGGCAGCCAGCTTTTAAGTGAAAGAAAGCATGCAGCCAAGACAAAGTTTTTCTGTGTATTATATGTCATCTTGTGTATCAAAACTTTGTGTCCAGCAAGGGGGCTGGATCACACTGTAAATATTATTTCATATATGAAGTATGGTCATAAAAATCTACAAATCCCTCCTCACTCAAATAGTGGTGGAATTGATGAACCAAAGAACTGGAGCTGCACTGACCTCATCAGAAGCCATTAGGCGGCTTTCAAATGGTGTGCCAATGTAGGCTTCTACCACATACCTAGAGATCATGAACACCCAGACTGTCCCAGGTCTTGCAAGTGTGGGTGGTTTTACATCATTTTATCATCCATTCCTCTGGCTACTAGTTCATTAAAACATAATTTTATGTAATTCCAAACTTATTTGTATTTATTTCCTGTTCTGTGAATTGCCTATTTGATCTGCTGTTCTTCTTTCCTTTTTATTTTTGCTAAGTTTTTAAGAAACGTGTTAGTTGTTTAGATTTTTGTATACCATGCCCTTGTCAATTTATGTTCTATAATCAACAGTATTTACATTGTTACTTATAAACAGTGGTTCTCAAACTTTACACCAGCAAAGCCTCTTCTCCATTGCTGACTCTTGCAAATCTTTAAGGTACCATTTATACTTCGGAAAAGGTATTTTCTGTACCTAATGATGTTTGAAGTTGTTTTTGACAATTCCATATTTAGTGGTTTAAGGTCAATGTTTGTGAATCATCTGAGGTGGAGATGCACAATCTTTTGGTAAAGTTATTTCTATGATCTTATTCTTGACAAGAGCCATTTAAATGCTTTTATAAAATGATGACACTTTAAAATGTTCATCATTTAAAAATTTTAATTTCATGTTAATGAGATCAAGAAATAAAACTGATACTTAGAAATTTATTGAGCTTGCTTTCACAGTGTCAGGCAATTTCAATAATAGTTCCCAATTGCTTTAGTGAAGTGGATGTCCCTCACCGAATGCTTGTCTCTGTGTACCCATATCAACACCAGCCGCTATACTGAAGTCCAAAGCTTGTGTGTCTTTAGCATCTTTCCATCGGACTTAGCAATAATCAAAAGAGATCTGGCAATTTCCCAGTATAATGTTAAATACGGGATTTAACTATACAATTAGTCAATATTTACATAATCAGTCAGGCATGGTGGTGCACAGCTTTAATTCCAGCACTCGAGGTTGAGCCAGGGGGATCTCTGTGTTTGAGGCCATCCTGGTCTACAGGTGAGTTCCAGACAGCCAGGGCTACATAAAGAAACTCTGTTCTGAAGAACCAAAGCCAAATCAACTTTACATTGTCATCTGAGGGCCACCACATGCATATCTCCTATTTGTGTGCTTCAGGTGAGGCAGTTTTTCACTTTCGTAAAGGAGCAGCATTTGTTCTAAGCGCACTTTGGTATTAGCACACGTTCCTTGCTGGACTTCCTGCATTATAGTAACGGTTGTCACTTCAGACTTTTCTACATCTCATGGCCCTAGGTGGGTCCTGTAAATCTGCCAAATTTGTAACAAACTTGTAAAAGCCCCATGCTGTTTTTTATAAAGTCTCATCTGTCTCTTAAACATCCTTGTAATTTTTATTCTTCTTGATCCTACCTTGGATTATCCCTTCTATATATTTATTTGTGCTATGATTTTTTTCTTTATATGCACTTCTTGATGTAATTCTTTCCTACAATTTAGATTTTATTATACCTGATACTTCCAGCCTACAAACTATCCTACTCATTTATCATACAAACAAGTCCTGAATTTAATTCAGATCTTTCCTTTCCTTCCCTCTTTCCACTATACAGCAGAGTCTTTGAACCTCAGATCTTTCTAAACTGATAATGTCTCCCTTTGTATGCAAAATAACTTTTATTGTATAGGTCATTTTATTTTTTACATTTACTCTTATGCCTTTTGCCTCATGAGCCTTAATTTAAAAACTGCTTCTGTAGATATGGGACAACGAATGGTACTCTGCCAATCACAATTTTATAAACAGAGCTTTATACGGGAAGCAGGCATACTCCTAAAGCTATGCTGTTTTATACCATCATGTAACTCACTAACTTTGAGTAATATACCCTAAAACCTGAAATACCATCTGACCTGTTAAGAAAAACCCTGCCAATCTGTTTCTAAAGCTCCTTTTGAAAGAGGCTGCTGAGATGGCTCAGTGGCTTAAGCATTTGCCCTGCCAGGCTTGGCACCTTCCGAGCTCATCAGAGAAATACAGGGAACAGCATCTGTAATCCCAGTGGGTTTCTCCTGGGAACTGGGGAGTGAAGACAGGAGAAACTTTTGAAGTTCTTGGGCAAGCTGGCCTGATTTGTGCAAACTTTCTACAAGATAGATCCTATTTCAAAGAAGTTAGAAGGCAAAAAAAAATTATACCCAAAATTACATCCTCTGAATGCCTCATGCACAACAGGGCACCAGAACAGTTTACTCTCTTTCACTTCATAAATAGTTTGCCTCTGGGCATTGCTTTGTTAAGAGTGTACCACAGTAGAAGCACAACTATATTCTTTCTGGATATGGAGACACTTAACTGGCTTCCTCCTCTGCTGATCAGAAGTAACACATATCCATGGAAGTGCTTGGAAGGGGATTTGTCTTTGGCACCCTGTGGTTTTACTAACAGAATATAACTGTATCTGTGTTTCTGTAGCTGTGTATCTTTATCTATATCTGTATCTGTGTATCTGTATCTGTGTATCTGTATCTGTATCTGTGTATCTGTATCTGTATCTGTAGCTGTGTATCTTTATCTATATCTGTATCTGTATCTGTGTATCTGTATCTGTATCTGTATCTGTTTCTGTGTATCTGTATCTGTGTATCTGTATCTGTATCTGTAGCTGTGTATCTTTATCTCTATCTGTATCTGTATCTGTGTATCTGTATCTGTGTATCTGTATCTGTATCTGCATCTGCATCTGCATCTGCATCTTCATCTTCATCTGCATCTGCATCTGTATCTGTATCTATCTCTCCTTCTGTGGATACAAGTGAGTACAAGAAGCCATGGAGGTCAACAACATTGGGTTGCCCTGGAGTTAGAGTTACTGCTAATCTTTGCCTGGCTTAAGTAGGTGCTGGGAACTGAACTTATGTCCTCCGTAAGAGAAGTATACACTCTTAAAACATTTTCCATCTGAGCCATCTTCCAGTCCCACTTAGAAGGTTTTTTGGGTTTCACTTTACCTATTTGGTAAGTTACATACCGTACTTCCTACTTGTGGATTTCTGACCCGGAAGCATCTTAGGCACCATTTTGATTATTTATTGCTCATTCATTCTCCTTAATATTCTGGCTCTTGCTATAAAAAGGGAAGATGGTCTCACCCTGTTGCATGTTTCTCTCAAGCACACTATCTCCCTGGCCTGTCCTCTGAGCACTTTCATTTAATATGTATCTCTGTGTAGAGTATAATCCACTCTAGTCCATTGTGTGTTTAATTTCACCAAACTTCTATCTCCATTACCTTCTTCTTTTCCTTTTAAGTGGTCATTTGTAGTCGACTAGTCTTTTTGAAATCCTTTCTTTCCTTAAACATTTTGTGTCTCCTTTCACATGAGAATCTGGAAGGAGGGAATGTCGACATGTACTACGTTTTTCCTTGTGATGTCATGCTACCCCAAAGTTGTTTAGTACTTAGAATTGTGTTGTTTTGCTGAGTATAATTAATAAGATTCTCGGCAGCATATGTTGTAATTGTGTTCCAGAAGAGCTTTGAATTGGCTTCTGTAAATAACTAGAGATTTTTTTTCCTAACCTGGGTGGGATTAATTCAACTCCCAGTCCCGCCCCATCGCATTCTTATTTTGAAGGCTTTATGCAATGTCCTTATTCCTCACAAGCCCTGGTTTCCAACTTCACAGTCACTGGCAACTCTGTCTTCCCTCTTTCTCTTTAATCCTTTTTGTCCTTGGCTATTTCCTGAACTTTCTAATTTTTTTTTAAATGGCTCATCAGATTACTGAGAAAGCTTGGTAAGAACCATTTAAGAGCCTTAAAGTATGTGGATGAATTATTGTAGGATAGATCGTACAGAGTCTTCATTTAACACCCGCCTGATAAGCAAAGTTCTCCACAGTGTTTAATAGTGTAGAGCTGAATAACACATCTCATTTCATTTTATAGGATGTTGTAGCTCATCTATACTAATATAATTTTGGGTACCTTAGACATATGATTTAAGTTCCAAGATTAAATGAAAGTAATTGGATCCTCATAATTTTAAGAAAGCATTCACATATATGTTGTATGGAAAGTGTATAAGATAAAATATGTCTCTGATAATACAATATGAAATTTGATGATTTTTAAAAACATTTTTTATAAAAAAAATCTGAGTTTTTCCACATTCTTGAATGATAGTACAGTCTAATGAGATGAAAATCTAAAATCATATTCTTTTACTTAAATGACTATTGGGTGACAATGCTTCAATTGCTTCTGTAAAAAGGATGATATTGCTACTTCAATAGTTAAAGACATTAATTCATATATTTGCCTGACATCCCTTCCCTACTATCAGTGGAAGGCTCACACAGTGGTAACAAATATCGTTTTATTATATCACTCACTTTAAATATGATTTTCTTGAGTATATAATCATTCAAAATGTGCCTAAAGCACACTTACTCAGCCACGACTCATGAAGATCCATGTTCTAGCTTCTGTCAATATTACATGCTTCTATCAAGCCTCAGGAAAATGCCAAGTTCCATAGCTCCTATGAGAATGTAAGTGTTTCTATTCAGAGACCTTGGAATAGGAAGCTACACTAAGCTGAATGGGAGTGAAGTGGAAGCATCCAATGCAGGCGGGATGACTTGGCAGGGAAGGTGTCGAGATGAATTAAATATGGAAGGCAAGATGGAGTTCTCAACCTCAAGTCTAGCCATTATTCCTCTAAGGACTCAATTTACATTTGGGTGCACATTGTTTTAATATTACTAAATCATATAATGTGCTTGGGGATTTTATTCTAGGGAAGAGACTAACTTCCTTACGTACATGTTCCTCAAAGTAGTGTTTCAGCTATTTTTAAAAGGAAGTTAAGGTATATATTTGTAATTTAAAATTTGAGAGTAATTTTAAAATGACTGTTAATTGGGCAATGTTTTAAGTTACATATGAGAAAGGCTTAATTTTGAATGAAAGCAATATATTATTGTGCATGTTTATCAGTCTTATAAAAATAAAATAAAGTCACAGTATTAAGTATATACCATAGATACTGACTTTAAAAATATATGTATTTTACCTGTATTCAGACTATATAGCTTTATATTTATATCTCAATATTTTCAAGCCATTTTAGTAACTTGCATCTTTTTTATATTTCATAAAACTACAGAGACCTTATTTTAAAAAAAAAAAGCATAAAAAGCCCTGTCCATTCAGTGTTATTTCTTTAAACATCTATATATACTCAAATGTGTACACATGTGTATATGTGTGTATACATTTACGTAATGCAGGTTTCACTGAACTCAATTTTTGTTGCTTAAGAATTCACTTGTTGTCTTGTGTCTCCAACTGCCTCAACTCATGTTAAATCTCAGTGCTTCCTAGGACTGAACATTCGGTATTGTCAGAAGCAGCAAGTTTCCTCTAAGTAAACCAGCAATGTGGATCTAATATATCACCAGTGCATGCCTAACCTAAGTGTGTTTACTCTCATGTGGAGGCAGTATGACTGCTTTCAAAAACTCCCGATGGATTCATCTTCAGGAATGAACAGAAAAAACTTTAATTTACAAAAAATAAAATAAAATAAAATAAAGAAACAAAGCATTTTTGTGCTCTTGCAAGAGAATATTACAATGTTCATGAACTATGAAGGACAATACTTCAAATACATTAATAATTTGACAGGAATTCAAAAGTATATGGTTCTCAATTTTACAGTAAAAAATTTTTCATAGCAACTAGGAAATTTCTCCAATTGTAAAAACAAATAAACAGCAATTGTAGTAAGTTCATTACTAAATAAATCCTATTTTATAAAATAACCCATTGGTTCTGTTCTAGAATTACCGAGACTCATTTTACAATGCTACCAATGGGACAGGGTGAGCAGGATGCACTCTGCTCTGGCAGAAAAAAATTGAACTGAATTGTTACTGACCATTCTACGCCAGCTCAATATGATAATGGACAAAGACCCCTAAGTGGGAATCTACAACAGCCCAGTGGCTGTGCAGTGCTGGTCATTACCCAACTCCTCCTCAAGCTCCTCTCTTCTACAAAGTCAGCCTCAGCAAAGTGAAGAAATTACTCATTAGCCACTAGTAAGGTTACTGAACCTTCATAAGTTTGCTACGGATTGGTCTGCAAAGCTCTGAGGTAAAGAAAATACTTCAATTAGCACAATGGGTCTTTAACAAAGCATGGTATGGTTTTAAAGTTCTTCAAAATATAATTTGACCCTCCACATTGCATTCTCTTTCTTTTTTAAGAGATACACTGTTCCTTTTATGTCTTCATCATAAGCCTAAACACTGGCAAGCCCATGGGTAGAATGGCATGCACATAGTGCTGGGAAGTAGGCTGGACACAGGACAGCAGTTTACTAAGCTACTCTGAATTCCCTTGATTAGGAAGGAGCCAACTAAAACTCCTATGTCCCACATGAGCCTGCTTGCCAGTCCTTGTAGTTCACCTTTTTCAAGCTTCCCCAACTGCTTTGCATGTCTGTACTTGGGTATGTTTGAAGTAGGAGAGAGGATTACATTTGATGTGTGGATTTTAACATTACGTAATGCATTTTTATCTGCACTTTGTTGGTGTATAATGTAATATCTTCAGTTACATGGATTACTGTGTCCTGATACTATGTATGTTGTTGCTATTGTTATTCAAAATAATCCAGTGTTTAATTTTCGTTTTTCTGTTTCACTGAGCAACACGACAAAAGCTTATTCAAGAGAAATACAAATTACCAATCATTTAGAAATATAGAACCAGTCTGTCAAATACATGTATTATCATTCCAGTCCACAGAGTAAGATAAAGTAAGAATGAATCTCATCAGTAAAGAGGAGAGTTCAAGTCAGTGGCTATGTTCCCATTGTGAAAACTTGAAGGAATCATGATTAGGAAATCATCACAAATAATTTCAAAGTCAAAATCAAGGCAACGAGGATTGACCACATTGCTTGAATAAAACAGACACTGAGAGATGAGGAGGGGAAAACTCAGAATAGTTTTTTCTATGTAGGAAGCCTTAGAGCTCCAAGTATGATCTCAGAATAACAAAGGTGCTAATGAAGACAGAAGCCCTATGTGAAAAGACTCCAAATACAACTTTGAAATTGTAAGCCCACCAAAATATGCATGGGTTGAAGATGCTTTCTATTATAATCACAGAAGCTGGCTCAACACTCCACCATAAGATTTGTACATGATATTTTGTGCCCCTGACAACATAAAACATATCAGTCTATAAGTACAAGTTTCAAGAGGACATGCTCAGTGCATTGCCCTGCTATTGTCAAGCTGGTTCACCCAGGAGTTAGCACAAATGGCAGTCAGAGCTGACAAGCATCAAATTTGTGTGATTTAAATGATTTACCTACCAAAACAGGTGGTGTTCTAGCTGTTCTTGAAAAAAAAAAAAACCAACAAAACACACACACACAGACAAACAAAACTGAAGCCAAATGCCTTCTCATTGGATGATGGAGTAGTAGCAGTTGGGATAACAGTTTATTCCCTTAGACTAAGATTTCAACAGAAAAGCAAATTTTAATTGACCAAAAGATACAGGAAAATTCTAGGAGTGATTCTTGCTTTGTTATTGCTTCACTATACATATTTCAATTATATAAACAAAAGTCAACTCAATTAATGTTTGCCAAAAATATGACTGATAATATTGGCTGAATGAAACCTAAGTAATAACCTGTAGAAATAATCTAATGCCAGGGCTAAACACAAACTGGATGTCTATTCTGCTCATGGTATGGAGAAAGGAGAGAGACACTTATAATTCCAATACTATTACAGAAAAACAGGAAAACAAGGTTATTCTATCTGTTGTTTGCTCAGAGCGAGCTTGCTGTAAGCTTTCATGTGAATTTGGTCATTAACTCCACTCCATTCAGTTCCTGTCAGGTAACTGAGGCTCATTAAGGTTAAGTAACTTGCAATTTACTGTCATGAATAATCTACAAAGACACATTTCAATAAATGGCACTAGATGCTGGAGTCTGCTCATGACCACCAACCCCTTCCTGTTTGAAACAAACAGCTAAATTTCATAGTAGAAGACAAAAAAAATGAGGGTAAAGTTGTCTATGAGATGAAGAACTCACTAAGCACTATATGAAGAAGACATTCCGTTTCCAGACTGCTACAACAGGCCATACAAACAGGAGTTTAATGTATGCACGGGAGATAAAAGAAGAAGCACACTGGTTTTTGTTTGTTCTTTTCTCCCTGGTGCTGCAGGCTTAACGCAGGCCCTTGAATGTATTAGTCAAGTACATTACCACTAAGGTAGAAACCCAATTCGGTTTCATGGACTAGAAAACACTAACTACAGAATCTGGCAACATCTGTAGACATATATAAACAAGAAAAGGGGAAAATACAACACTTCCCTAAGTTAGGGTATTCAGTAGTAATAACTTCAAGGCAATGTCTGCTTTTGGATGCCTTTTAAGTCCTAACCACAAGTGGAGTCTCAGATCTCAGGGTCTTATACACTATGAATAAGAAATGCATGTTCAGGGGTTGGGGATTTAGCTCAGTGGTAGAGCGCTTGCCTAACAAGCACAAGGCCCTGGGTTCGGTCCCCAGCTCTGGAAAAAAAAAAAAAAAGAAATTTAAAAAAAAAAAAAAAAAAGAAATGCATGTTCAGTGCAGTGCAAGCTCAGAGAAAGGCATTTCTGTGCTCAGGAATCACTTGTGTCCAAAAGCTACACACACACACACACACACACACACACACCTATTCCATAGAAATTATCTGACACTGAACATTTAAAGGATTCATAGTCCTCAAGTATGTTGGAAATACTAAACAACAGATTTTTTTGGCATGTATAATTTATTTAAACCTTTTACCTGAAAGACACACAACAAAAGGTCAAAAGAGAAGGGAGCAACAGAAATCTTTCCTAAGTGAGGCATTCAAGAAAATAGGTAAGGCCTCAGAAGACACTGCTTCTGGGTTTGTAGAGTTGAACTAAGAGCAGGAGAGTTTTCCCTGAAAAGGAATGACATCAGGATAATGAAAGCATCAGAGATAAAATCCTGTCGTTCAGACCAGGTGAGTAAAACCAAGGCACAGACCTCTTCTAGGATACAACGTGGGCTGGAACACACTACATTACAATACTACACTGATAAGGACAGGAGACAATCAGGCTTAAATCCACAGGCAAACACAAATATGATTTTGCTGTTGAATAAGATAAGGATGAGTATGAGGTCACCAGCAGAATCCAACAAAAACATGCTGAATGCAAATGACCCATGAAAACTTATCATCTACTAGTACCAGACAGACCAGTGAGAGCCCAGGAAGAGTGAGCCTAAAGCTACTCACAAGTCAACCCATGAGTAGTTATAAGGAATAGAGTAGGAGGGCCTGAGCACCACTTGCTGCAAGATTGATGTGTCCAGACCATCAGCTGACAGAGCTGACAGTTCGCAGTCAGCATCTCACCCAGCACCCCCTATCTTACCTTTATGCTTGCCACAGTCCCACAGAAAGGCAGATTTCCCACTCACTACCCTTCCACTCACCTTCACCTCCTATTCCACTCATGGTCACTGTCCTCAAACTGGAGAGAGAACATTTTATATTTTGGAAGCAAAACAGAATACAAATGTATCTTCCACCAAGAAGCCATCAATGGAAAGGTTAAGCACAAAGAAACGAAGTATGCAGTGTGCTTTATTTAACAAGTTGTAAAAAGAAGAGAAAACCCAAACCACCACCACCACTCAAAACCTAACAAGTCATTACTTCAACTTGCAGCAACTTAACAGCAGGATGCTGTAAGCCATTAAAAGTGTAGGATTCAGGAAATGAGTTGCTCTAGGAGGTACAGACTTGTTTGTTGCCAAGTAAGATGACCCAAGTTTCACGACCCATGTTATGGAAGGAAAGAACTGACCTTTCTATCAAGTTGTACTTGGACATCTACACATTTCGTAGCACATGCCTCCCCTATGCCTGACACAACAAGTAAAATACAATTTTTTAAAAAGGAATCACAGGTAGTTTCACTCTTCAGTGAAGCCCCTTTTCTAAATGTCCAGGCTTCTCCACCTCAGTTCCCTCTACTCTTAAAGGTGTCGCTCACAAAGCACCAATGACAGTCACTGGGACTTAGTGTGTCCATGTAGTACACGGAGCCCAGAGAGAAGCTCAACCACAGATGTGTTTGGGGTTTACTCCTCCTGCTCATGCTAACAAAAATAAGACTTAACAAAATCACATCTTTCCTTACCTTAGCCCTCATTTCTGGAAAAGCTGGATCAGTAGATCTAAACAGACTGGTGCCCAGTAAGCACAGAATCTTGTTGTGGAAGAAAAGGACAGCAAGGAAAGCTTAAGTCCCATGTGAGAATTCCTGCTCTAAGTGGGGTGAGCTAAAGCACTGTCAAATGAACAGCTGTTCTTTACAGAAGCTATAGGATCCTGAAAAGTTCCCCTCTTGGTCTCCATCTTGCTTGGGGGAGCAATCTGTGACAGATGTTGCCTCCTTAGCTATTGTAACAAGGCTCTTAAGGAACAAAAATATAAACCTGAGAATAATATCTGCAGGACTTAGTTGTGTCTGTAGTAATACGTAGGAGAGATGATGTAAGTTGGCCCACAGTATACTAGAGGAATTTGACTAGATACCTTTTAATTGTTTCAGTTCAAAAGCAGACGTATTTAAAAAAAAATTCATTAAAAATTAAATGACTTACAAGTGAAACTGGCCATGACTTATTTTGGAAGCAGATGTTAGATATCAATTTAGTAGCACTTGAAACTGTTCTAGATACCATACACCTAATAGTTGGCCCAATTCAGGCTTCTGTGGTACAAATCTGGAGGCAGACACCCAGGTCAGCACACTGGCTCCTGGCTAGCTATATAATGGTGAGCTAAGGGTACCGAGTATAAATACTGGTTGTGGGGAAGTTTCAGTAAGTGAAGATGGAACCTGGAAAGCCGTTGACAATGAATGCACTAGCCTTTAAAGCATGGCATCCACCATCGATCACCTCATATCCCAAAGTTTACCAACTTAAGAGATGCACTGTATTAGACACATAAGGGCGAATCAAACAGACTCAGATCTTAGCAGAAAAACAAAGCCTGGGACGATGAGGGGAAGGGGATGCAACTAAGTAAGAAGAGAAGGAGCAGTATTTCAGGCAGTGAACATGGATGGCAAAGTGGCCTGAAACACAGAAAGCTCTCCAGGGAAGCTCATCAGCTCAACAGTAGAATTGAACCAAGGACCTGGTACTATTCTTCCTCACATTATACAAAACACACCTTTGTTATTTATGTGCAGAACAGATCAATGCAAGCAAATAAAGTAATACTGATGCCATTCTGGAAACTAAATCTACCTTTCTCAAACTGAAACATTTTAACATTTATTTCTATGAGCAATGGTGCCTCATAAGTCAACACAATGCATTATACAAGAACTAACAAACACACACACACACACACACACACACACATACACACACACACACACACAAAAGAAGACAAGGTGAGTGTATAGCCATTAATAAAAACAATTGAAAGGACCCCTGAATTTTTGGAGAAAACAGAATGATAAATGTTGGATGAATGAACGGTTTTTATTAAAAGCTTAACGCATTTTTAAGTGAGTATAACTGAGTCCAGCAAAGTTAGCGACAAAGTTTGCCTGAGATGAAAAAGCAGCTCTCTCAACCTAATCTTCTTTTTTCATACCTCAAAACTTTTTAATCCTCACAAAACGTGTACTGAAATACAAAAATGATTTCCCCACTTATTAAGAATAACAATTTTTCCTTTTGCAATACGGTATCCCCTGTCTCCCAAGGGAAGCAACAATACCTTCTCCCTTTAATATGTGTGTGTAGTTTTTTCCCCCATCTAATCAGCTAATACTTTTCAAAAGATCTTTTTAATACTTAAATGAAAGGATTCTACCTCAAAGACCTGACCTCCCTATTAAAGCGTCTGAAGCAAACTGTAGGAATGTAAAACCCACTCAGAGGGAATGGCAGGGGGTTATTGTACAATGCATTAAAACAGGAGGGGAAAAAAGGCTTCACGGGAGCTGCACAGATTTTGGTAAAATTATACCACAAAACACAAATTGATCTTCAGCATAAAGAAGCAAATTCATAGCCAAAAACTTATTATAAAAGTGCCCTGTAATCAGCCAGGAGGGGGCCTTTATGAAAACCTTCAGAATCTGTCACTTTTTCAATCAAAATTTCTGATTACAGTTTCACGTTAAAAAAAAAGAAAAAAAAAAAAGCCTGAAAGAGAACAAACTACATATTTTTTAACAGTTTAAAATTTGAAAAATTTAAAGCTAATCTGTAACACCAGAAAAGATAGGTTTCACTAGAAAAAGCACGAAGAGAATTAAAAATCACAGTTACAGAGAGAATGGGCGAGGACGACTGCAAGAGCACTCTTCAGAAAACAAAGGCAAAATTTTCACGTACCATAAATGAAGTTCTGAAATTGTTCAGGTCATTAAAAAACTCTTCCACAGAAACCTTCTTCGTGTCGACAGCATAGTAGCTCATCACGCTCTGGTACAGTTGTGTCATGTTGTCCAGTAGCGTGGAGAGTTTTCCATAGTGCTCTTTCGCAGTGATAATGAAGCTGTATATACTAAGTTAAAGACTTTTGTAACTTACAAAGCAATGCTTTATATGAAAACATTTCTAGCTCTGTATTTGATTCTAATGTTTTGTTACCACCAATACATCTCCCAAACTCAAAGCTGGCTGCAACAGAACAAAGAAACTGTTATTGAATTTCAAATTAATTGAGGCAAATAGCCAAATAAATATCTATATATTTAATATTTGTCTTTCATACTTCAGTTGAAGAATTTCTCTCCAATTTAACATAATAATCATCTATGCCATGCACTTGTGAAATAAATAGCTCTAGTCCAGCAGCTGAGAGTCAGCAATTAGAACACCCTGAAGTAAAGAACACGGCACAGAGACGAGCAGTTGAATTGAACAACTTAAGGTCAGTGAGTGGCGCCTGTACATCCTGTGCTTGTATACGAGACCTTCCATTCCCTGCTTTGACAGCCTTAGCTCGACCACTGGAGAACAGGGTCACCTGTGGCACACAGTTGGAGACCGTCAGTTCTAACAGCCTGCCTAGAAGAGTGATCAGGCAGTTGGGACCATACATAAACACCTGATGTTGTCACTGCTCACTAAAGTTAAGCTGAAGAGTTTAAGAGCAGGGAAGTAAAATAATGCTTTAACTTCTTTTCTAAAATATTCCTATATAGTTTCTTCTACATATTGCTTGATTAAAATTTATGCTTGCATGCACAAAATGGAGTAGGCAAATGTGGAAATAGATATTTGGAACTGTTCTCACATTAATTTCTGATAATATCAGTCAAGCCATTCTGAATGACACTATGGTAAAGTGAGAATAGTATGTCAGTGGTAATAGAAAATATTTTGAAAACAAACAACAAAATAAACCTACTGAGAAAATCTGACATAGAATCGCCAGACCATAGTTGAAGGAAAACTCTTATGGATGAATCATATGGCCTATGGAAACTTATACCAATATTTTATCTCAACCTTGGTAGGAAGGGTCTCCTTGAAAGTCTAGTGAAATGTCATGGATATTCTATTCACACGACCGCGTGCACACATGCAATGGATACTAGTTGAGATATACTATAGTGACTTAAGAAACTGCTTGGCTGAGGGTCTCCGGGTGATTCTATACCTGTCCTTTTCTGTACAAATAACCGCTTTCAAGGCTGAGTTTCCACAATAGACAATGCACAGATATTCCTCATTCTCTCGCTACCTGTGGGGAAATGCACATTGTCAAAAATTCCTCTGTTCAAGAGTCTAAAGTGAAGAAGTGTACTGTGGAGGTTTTGAGGTAAGAGCGTGAGTAAGGGAACATCCGAAGTGCATCTGTACTCTTAGAACACAGTGCAGTTACACTGAGGGTGGGATGGACAGGATGACTACGAGCCAGAGGCACGGAAATGACATGGGTTTCTCCTAACAGCCAGGAGGTTGTCCAGTTAATTCGCTTATCATTATTATGAGTAAAACAATTTTCTCCACAAGGAAATGAGAACTTCGGATAACGGGAATTACCCAAAATAATAGTAAAGTCAGCCACGCAAATAGCCAAATTAATCCTTAGCAGATCGAAAGGACTGTGTGACAGAGCAGAGGCCCTGCTTACAGGAACAAGGCATCCTGTGTTAGTGCTCGGAGTCCCCCCTGTAAAGGGTCAGTGAAAGAATAATTATAACCATCCCAAAGAAGAGTCCAAACCAGGTGTCCTTGTGTCGACTCCTAAACTCCACTTAGACAAAATGTCTATGCCCGGCATGCTGAGTCACATATGTAATCTTAGAGCTTGGTGGACTGAGGTGGGTTTAATACTACAGATATGAGGCGGCCTGGGTTTAAAAGAGGAAGGGAGGGAGGGAGGGAGGGAGGGAGGGAGGGAGGGAGGGAGGAAGGGAGGGAGGGAGGGAGAGCAAATGTGAATGTCAGTAATGGTTAGGCTGTATCATTTCTCCTAATTCTCTATTTGTTCAGAAAACCAGCCAATATGCAACAAAATAAACTTTAACACAGTGCAAATTTACTGACACACATTACATCTACCTTGTGTTTTAAGAAATCTATTTCTTTTTTTCCTTTCTCTTTACCAAAACTGAGGAGAATCCCTCAAATATTCCACTTGAATCACTGTAGTTGGACTATTTGGAGGATATGTAAGATGCAGATCTGTGTTCACATGATCTCAAAACAAGTAGCTGCCTAAAACACAACTTGTACTGCAGTCCTTGTCTAGCACTACCATTGACTGTCAGCTTCCTCCACAGCTACAGTCACACTTACTGTCAGGACATTACTAATTGTCATCATCAGAAATGCATTGCTTCCATGGCTAGAGAAACAGCTGGCAAAGTGATTGCTGTGCTAGGATGAGAACTTAAGGGGTGATACCCAAGCTCAGAGGAAAGTCATGTGAAGAATCACAGAGCTATAATTCAAGAGCTGGGAGGTAGGAACAGGCATGTCCCTGTAGCTCACTGTCTAAGTAGCCTAGTCACATGGGTAAGCTCTCAGTTTAGGAAGAGACTCTGTCTCTTAACATTAGCCAGAGAGTAACTCAGGAGGATACCGGAAATCCATCTCTAGCTTCCGCACGCACAAAGTCCTGTACACACACACACACACACACACACACACACGCACACATGTTATGAGAGAGACAGCCAGAGAGAGAGAGAGAGAGAGAGAGAGAGAGAGAGAGAGAGAGAGAGAGAGAGAATCGTTCTATTAAGATAATGTTTAAGGACCAATTTAGTGAGATCCATATATCCACATATCTAATGTATTTGACAACCCCTGCTTAAAAGCCAGGACCTAGACAACCACTTCAGGAAATACTCGTAAGTTCGCTGTACCTCTAGGTCTTAGAACAGTGTTTAACATGATAGGCTAAGGTTCTGTGGTCATGCAATGTACATTATATAATGCAGAGACAGGTAAGTATAATGTGAGACCATCCCATAATAATCCACATGAAACAATTAACGTTTCATTTGTTACACAGGAGGGAGAGGCTAACTGGGATGACAAGGGGAATACTCCTTGCTAAGATGAAGGGCCTGGCTAAAAGAACTAGGTCATTATCTACAAGACAAAGAACACCAAGCTGTAGGATAGCAGAGTCAGGGAAAGGACTTTGTAAACTAGATTCAAAGAGATCCAGCAGTGCCATACTGAATTGGTCCTTAAGAGTCATTATAAATAAGTGAGAAAAAGTAAAGAAAAAAAAAAAAGGAAATTACAAAGAGATAGTGACCACACAAAAGAAATTCAAGAAGACAAAATCCATCTACGTGTTGACCCAACACCTTATAATTAGTAATTGATGGGGAAGGGCCCAGCCCCTGGTGGGTGGTTAGATCACTGGCCCAGTGGTCCTGGGTTCTATAAGAAAGCAGGTTGAGCAAGCCAGGGAGAGCCAGTCAGTAAGCAGCATCCCTCCATCACATCTGCATCAGCTCCTACCTCCAAGGTCCTGCCCTGCTTACATTCCTGTTCTTTCACCAGTGATGAATTGTGATCTGAAAGTGTAAGCCAAATAAACCCTTTTGTCCCCATCTTGTTTTTGGTCATGATGTTTGTTCACAGTAAGAGGAACCCTATTACATTCTGTTTCTTTAAAACACTTCAATTAGTAGATTATTTCAAACCTTACTGAATCATAATTGTTCAAAGTGAATATTTACTTATAAAGATATATTTTAACAAATTAAATAATATACAATATTCCTCCAGAGTTGGTTGAAGAACTACATTTTTGCTATAGGCCTCAACTCATAAGCATTTAATCATAAAGCATCAGCAAAGTTTGAGTGCTAATAACAAATTTAGTACGTTTTTATTCATTGTGCATTTTTTCTTCTAAACCCATCCATTTTCTAAGATCCAGAAAGCTCATAATTTGCCATTTTAATAAGATCTGTATAAATTCATTTAATATTCAAAATATGACTCGTCAGTTCTAATTAAAGTAAACAAAGTCTTGCAACGAATGAATTTAATTACTTCAAAACTAGTATGTCTAACTAAGATGAAAGGCAAACGAGTGCAGTCTAATCTTGGCAACGAATATTTATGATTATAAGCTTTGTCAATAGCAAAGTGCACCAACTGTTCATATATCTGACTTCCAAGAGACACATGAATGCTAATCAGTTCATTAGAGGCTTCTAGGTTGTGATATTTAGCGACAGGATATAGTAGCTCTCCTGTCCGTGGAGTGTAATTTTACTCAGAATGAAAAACTGTCTCCAGCAAAGCCTCACCCTACCTGGTCTGACTTCCTGCTGCCTGTGTTCTATGAGCTGCACACCTTTCCGGAAGCCGACAGCAGTCAGGACTTTGTCATATGAACACAGGCAGGGGAATGTCCTGAGACCTTGTGTAGAGCACAATTTTAGGAATTCTTGCTAGTTTGAGAAACCCACGCTTCCTAATTAGTCACTCACCGTGTACAACCAAACGCTACATGAGATCAAAATTTTTATACGATGCTTTTTATATCTATAAGCAAACAAAACCAAACGATTTCAGTTAACAATACTTAAGGGTTAAAAAACAGAACAAAAAATAACAACAATAAAAAGATGAGCAAAAAAAACCAGTAGTCACCCGTGACTGTGAAAACATAATAAAAATAACTGAGAAACAAATCCAAGTATAATTATGAAAACATACTGCAATATGCACATAGTAAAATGAAGAATTTGTCAGTGGAGTGATGAAAATCTATATGGATATCTACTTAATTTTTAGTCTAAAAAAAGAGAAAGGAAAATAAATCCTTTCTCCAAGTCTATAGAGACAACCTCTTTAAACGGCAGCCGGGTAGGAGATAAGATTCAAGAGGAAACAAACACATTATCCTTAACTGATTGCTACTGAGTGCATTTTTATGATATTTCCTGACAAAGATAGAGAAGGAAGATAAAATTGAACTAATCCACAATTAGGTTGAAAGCACATACAATAAAGTCTATGACAAACCAAATAATAATTTTCTGATTCACTAAATGTCAAGGGAGAAGTAAAAAGAGGAAGTCATATTACTTCAAGTATATCACTTTAAAGTATTAGGGAAGTCTATTTATAAGTCCTCATTTTAGAACTGGGTTGTCCTTTCGTATAAAATTCAGATATCCATATGGGATTTTAATAATGCATTATAACAATACTTCATTACAACAAAAAAGATACCCATTGCTGATTTCATACAGTGGTCTGCAGAGCAACTCAACATTAGCTTCAGGAAATAAAAGAAGTTCATTACTTCGGTTACTAATTAGAGACTGAGCTACAAAGCTACTAATAACAAAGATAAGTGAATACAAAACAAACTGTAAATCGAATAAGACACAAGCCTTGTGCCACTGACTTAGATGCATGGTTTTCCATTTCACTGTGAATTGGAGGAAAACACAAGCAGTAATTATGACGAGCTCCTTTTCTAGAGAGAATGGCAGTCTTCTAAAGAAAATATTACATTCTGTGGAATCAGAGTTAATTTCTAATGTATATCAATCCTTGAGTAGTCAGTCATGCTGGGATTTTACAGTCTATATTTGATTCCCGAAATAATTCAAACATAGCTAAGTCACATTTCACGACATTAGATTCAAACTTCCTCAAACTCAGTTTTAATCTTTATCATTTCAAATTAGGCAAATAGAAGAAATGAGGTGAAATAAGCATTCCACTTTTCAAGAAGACAAAAGGTAAAAAGACATAGAAATATTTGGTGCATTGTTTATGATAAAATACACCCTGGTTAGTTTACCTGAAAGATACGCGCTAAACCTTTAATAATATGGCACGATGTAATGTATGTTCGTTATATAAGCACACTTAAAACATCAAGATACTGTAGACCCACTGACAACTAACTTAGTTAGATATCAAAGGATATGGACATCTTTATCACAAACTTGTCATGCAAGTCCTCAGGAGGGGGAAAGGTTTCCAAATTCTTCTCAAGCTGTAGAAGCTGCCTTCCCATCTGCTTCAAGCTCTTTTCCAGCATTTCTACAGAGACTAGAAGAGAGCATATTAAATGCCTTGAAAGGACAAAATTAGAATATATAAAAGGTACAACAATCTAGCAACAAAACATTTGTTTAAAAAAAAAATCCTCCCAGTGGGAAAATGCATTCTAAAACATTCTGTTTCATCAAATTTAATTTCTAACCTTTTGAATTTTAAATCCAAATATAAAGGGAAACAGACAACTAATTCTTTATAAACTACAGAGAAATACAGGCAGTTCCTACTTAAGCCAACAACACTTAAGAAATAAATGGTTAAAAGTAGACAGCCTAACCACTACAAACACAATAGGATAATCTAGTCACACAAGAACAAAGGAAGTTCATTCAAAATACTGAACTCAAATACAACTGCTACATTTTCCCGAACAAATATCTTGAAAGAACTGGTGAATAGTTGGGAAGAATGTGACCAAAGTCTCTGTATTGGCCAAACTAATTTCTCATAGAAACCAAGAGGTCAGAGATGGCATTTTAGGTCACAAAGATATTCTTTACCAGTACCTGGGTACTATCTTTATTATCTAATATCTGACAGGCTCCATCTTTGAATTAAATCTATTCTCCCAATCAGTACACATGAACAACCCATAGTTAACCAAGATAGCTGAGGCACTGGCAGAAAGAACTGGCCTTGCAGCACACAGGAAGCAGTCAAACCTCCACAGTCATCCATTTTTACATGAATAAGGTAAGGGTTACTATTCCATGGAGTACACACAGTACCTTCAAAATGACTTCTGAATATTGATTGCTTTAGAGTCAAAAGAATTCCTATTAAATTATATAAAATGATGTCTTTAAATTAATACAGCAGCAGTTGCTATAACCAGCATCAATGGTGACTGTCACCTTTGCTGCATACTGACATATGCCTGCCGCTCTAACATCATCATCTAGGTATCACTAGTGTTCTGAGTTTACAAAATGAGGCTTAGCATAAACAACTAAAAAGAGCAATGTTACGTTTTATAAAAAAGAACATCTAAAGCAGTATCCTCCTATTGAATATAAAACCATATGCCTAAAATAGTAGAGAAAAATCTAGACAGCAACAAACAGGAGGGTGAGGACCCTCATAAATCAAAAGACACCAGGGACATGTTGGGAAATGTGCCTAATCTATAACACAAAACAGATGCAAAACCAGAAGCTTGACTGAATACATATTTACTTAATGAAATTTGTGTTTAGGTAGGTTTGAAACGTTGTTTAATAAGGGGTGCCAAAGATTCTCTAAGTATAAAAGTCCCTCAACCACCTGTAAAATTTGTATATTAAAAAAAAAATAAAGAAAAAAGAAAAAAAATAAAGAAAATGGCTCCTGACACCGGAAATCAACAACTGTGAGTTTGGAGAACACTTAGGAAACGAAAGGCATAAGACAAGTGCTGAGAGAGCGTCGCTGGATCTTTTAGTGGTGGAGGTGCTTGTCCCTCAGTGCTTGTTGTTTTCTTATACTACACAGACTTTTCCAATACCACCTGAGTCTCTTAATTCTTTTTTTTTTAAATTGGATGTATTTCTTTATTTATATTTCAAATGTTATTCCCTTTCCCAGTTTCCTGTCCATAAGCTCCCCTATCCCCTCCCTCTCCCTCATAGGGTGTTCCACCATTCACTCCCCCTTGCCACCCCCCCCAACATTGCCCTCTTAATTCTTCACAACTGGATTTCCTACAATTCCATGCCAGGCTAACATTGATTACGGAAGTCAGTGGCATACTTAGAACACAGATTCCATCTCACAAGGCAACCTTCATTTCAGAGGCCAACTTCCATTCCAGGCAGGCATCCATATTTCTGAACTGGCTGGAAATTTGAGGATCTGTACAAGGCCCTTCCCTAAGTTCGGAAGTTCAATAGGGTGGCCCGTGAACTTGGCCATCATAATCCTTATAGATGTAATGTTTTAAAATGGACACACGACACAGGAACAGCCCAAGTAACGAGAGGCCCACTACAGAAGACAGGAGATCTGACAGAGCTCCCTGCTTTCTTTAGGCAAGACACCCTCCCAGAAATGTCTAGGCTCACAGACCAGGAAGATCCCTTAACGATTCACTTCAGTCTTTATTGGAATACTATTACAAGGCAATGGTAATTAAATCACTGGCCATGGAAGCCTAACTCAACCTTGACAGCCTCTCCTTCCTCTACCTTGAGGACTGGGGGGAGGGGTGTTAAAGTCCTCACCCTTTACTAATATATTTAATACATTGGACCACCAGTCCGCACTGGACAGGTTTCTGTAACCATCCCACTCATTGCATTGTAGACTGACTTCATGTGGTGTGAGCCATTTCTCTTATATTCAATTTCAACATCACCAAAAATAGAACTACACCACCTCAAGTTCTCACCTTCCTGATATTTCATAAGATACGAAATCGTCTAATGTAGGATGAAGCCTTTTTGGGAGTAGGAGAATATATTATGTTTTCCTTATTTTTAGAAGTGGACAAGAAATGGGAAAACTTAAATAAGTGATGGCACCATGTAAGAAACAACAGGAAAGGCAAGGAGTTCACCACCACTCCTACACTGCAGATCAACAGGACATTGTGGCATTGTGGAAATCAGTCTAATGAAAGTCACTGTGTTCTAGGGCAAATCATTAGAGGTGCATTTAAGGCCAATAGCCAGAATAATTAAGCTACCCTATAAAATGTGCTTGTGTCTACTCTACACACAGAAATCCTACTAAGCCATTTCTTCTGCTTCATCTGCACTCTCTGATTACATTACTTGTACATTGTAGTTAAGTGAATTTAAATGTAATTGACCAACCTCTCACTGCTAGCTGTTAAGTAAGGACCAAAATACATTTGGAAGAGAAAAAGGAGTGTGTAAATTCCAAGCTAATAAAATACAGTCTAATAGTTGGAGCCATCGAACAGGTAAAACTAAAGAGTTTTAATAATGACTGGAGGCTTCTTTTCCAGCAATTAACTAAATTAACCATTTCTATAAACATTTTTTGTTCTTTTTCAAACAAACTTTTACCCTTGAGGCTCAAAGATTATTTTTCATGAATAATTTCAAACAGACAGGGGTCTTTTAAACTGCATACTTCACAGAAGTGTGCATTCACAGGTATGAGATAGAGAGGGGACAGCATGCTCTCTGCAGGAACAAGTGCTAAATCTCACAAGATGACACCTCTTTCAGATGCCAGTTCAGGGGCAGGAGATTGAGCTCAGTGGTAATAAGCTTTGGTAGCAAGCCTAAGGCACCAGTTATGTTCTTAGCTCCCGTGGGGTTTGGAGGGGTTAATGTCAGCAGCAAGTCCAGACAACTATCAATCCTGAATGCGCTATAAATCTGAGGATTCCTAGAAGCACCACCCTCTCTTTGACCTTTCACCTTTGTCTCATTTCTGGACTCAGAAGCGAACCTCTTACCATTACTTCAAATACACGTAATAAAAACAGACCTGTTATAAAGTTGGCTCTCTCAGGGAAGACTCAGTCAGATATGCTATCTCTCAATTACCTAAGGCATGTGGGCCAGCCCTGAACCAGCTCATTTACAGAGGAACGGCAGGACCACCGCAAGTTGTTTCCAATACACGAAGCTGCTAGTTTTGAACCTTCCCTGTCATACATAGTACTCAGCTACATACACGAGACATCTCACTCCTGGGCTCAGAAAGAGTAAACATCCCTGCCTCTCCAAGTTCCTGGTTTTCTCCAACACCATCTCTGCACTGGGTATATATTTCCACAGTAATTCCCAGATGTCTGTTACATAACATTTGAGTATCTGAACCAAGGTCTACCCACAACCTGGCAGGGTATTGGTGATGATCTCTTATAAAGTATTCCTCAAACAAACCATATACCTTATAGTTTGTTGCTCCTATAGCTTGCCCCCATCTTGCAATCCTGGTTCTCTAATTGTCATGTGTCTTACCTACCTGTGTGGCTCATTCCATTCATTTATCACTCTTATCTTTGGACTTACACCAAAAGCCAGGCATCACCAAATATACTAGAAGGTATGCTCGAATGGTTCTACCACTAGAGCCATTGCAACTGAAGGACTCTATAAAGTTCTCACTTTATGCACCCTCGTTCCCAGTGCTGCAAATTCTGTAAAGAGGACTTCATATCATGCGCCTCACGGCTGTTTGAGACTGGCCCTGCAATGAGTACAATGGAACTGAGCTTCATCTGTGTCGCTAACTGTGTTAACAGTTCTTCTAATCATAATTTTTATTAAACTTTTATTCTTTTATCCAAAACAAAACAAGAAAAACATTTTTTATTTCTTTCTGTATCTTCAGATACTATACTAGCAGATCCTCACACATTTGTTGAAAGAATAAATTTTGGATTATCGCATCATTTGCTGATAAAATTATTACAAATAAAATAAAAAACATGTTTACTGTCTAGTTCATTAACATCTGTCAGCCTTTTGTCACGCTTCCTGTCACTATGACAAGAATAGACCAGTACCGATGAAGAGCCTTTACACTGAAACTTAAATCACAACACACACTTTGAAACTTAGAGCAACTATGAATATAAGTTTTTCAAAATAGAATGGCATACTATTATGAGAGAATTTCAAGCTAATGAGATTAGGAATTACATTTATTTAAGTTATCTTTGCCATGAAAAAATGATCCATAATGAATATTCTTGAGCCTTGAGTATCTTTACCTAACTTATATAAAGAATGCTACGTTCATACTTAAACACCACATTACAAAATAAAAAAAGTACTTTCTTTATTAAAAGTTTAAATGCTTACTACCACTGGAAAACTTAAACATTTGTACTAAATTAACTTTCTTCCATGAACAGAAACATTTTTTATGCTAGAAACAAATTTCAGACTCAACAAATTAGCCTTTCCTTTATAAAACAATAACAGCTGCATAATATTTTATGAATGTCAGTTTAAAATAATAAAGTCAAATGGACAAGGTAGACACAAATAAATCTTAATGGTACTTTAATCCTGAAATCAATGAGATATACAATGAAAGACAACTGTTACAACATCATAGCAAAAATAGTAATAGAAAGATTACAATTAATATTCTAGGCTATATCACATGCTTAAAAGATAGGCTTAGGTTGTTTGTTTGCTCGTTTGTTTGCTTGTTTTTTTCCACATCATATTGCCAGAGAAAATGCTTTTATTTGTTGAAGGGCACGGAGAGTGAATGATGCAAAATAGAGATCTTAAAAGCCACATCAGTAAACAGGGAATATATATTTCTGTGGTGGAATTTCACTTGTATGTGAAGAACAAATTAGTCTTCTCTGAAAGAATGATGTGGGTTTTAAAGAGAGGAAGGATGTTTGTGAAAATTGTAATTGTGGGACAAGATAAACTAGTAGGATATATGTTTAAATGTAAGAACTTAAAAATCTTTTATATCCACAGATATTAAAAAACAAGGCAAAACTTAAATCTAATAGCTCGTAGAAGGGATGACTGCTATCAAGAGTCAAAACAGTACCACCAGCTAAATAAGAATTTCCTGTGCATATACTGGAGGGTGATGATACTGCCAGCCTTTCAGTGGCCCACAGGGGAAGTGTTTAGCATAAATAGCCCAGCCAGAGAAGCAGAGAGGCTAACTACAGATTTGCAATTCTTCCTCCTTTCCTCCAAATTTAATCGCCCAGTCTAATTCCCAGCCCTGCAGCAAACTGCCTCCTCCATCCCTTCCCACATCTTCAGTGGATCGCACAGATCTTCCCTACAAACCATTGTCCACCACTCATGTCTTTATCCAAGTCCTCAACCCCATCAGCCATTCCCTGAGAACTTGTAGGCCACTCAGCACAGAGAAGTGGGCAGGCTAACTGTGGATTCTCACCATGCCTTCCTCTCTTCCAAATCCAATCCATCAGTGTCTTTCCCATCACTGTAGCATAACACCTGCTGCTGGCCCACCCACCACTATGTCTCTATCTCAAGTGTGTCATACATATCTTCCCCTCCAAACTTCCTCCCACTTATCCACTGTGGTGAGAATGTAAAGTTGTAGAAGCATTATGAAAATCAGTATGGTCTTTCGCCAGTGAGATAAGAATTGATTTATTTCAAAGGGGTGGGGGGCAACATTATGAAATCTAAATAAATAAAATAGCTAAAAAAAGAGAACAAAAATTAAGGGCAATTTGAAGGGTGGCATGAAGACCTAATATAGTAGGAACTAAAATATAAACATAGATGAAGGAGATGTAAATGAAATGTGAAAATAACGAGAGACTTCTAGTTGACCATCTCCTGTAACCAAAGGTAGATTCCCATATCCCAAATACATTACATCTAATTGACTGGGTGGCCAAAGGAGTCTATGGCAACTGGCAAACAACCCAGACTGTTGCCAAGTCTATAGGGTGCTCCCTACAAATGGACAGTACTGACCCAATCACTGCAGACAACATCCATATGACTCATACACGGAAAGACATGCAGCTGATGCCTACAGTGTCTTCACCTCTATGTCTAGTCCTTTTGGTACAGGACGGTACTCTGCATACCACCAATGGGGAAACATAAGCATCAATCCAGCTGTAAATCCTGTGGTCTATAATGGTGTGCTGCATGCAAGCTATGCTAGTGCAATGGTGACACGAAGCTTGCAGGAGTACCCAACCAGTATCTGATTTGACCCAACGTCCACTCCATGAGATAGAACCCATATCTGACACTGCTTAGGTGACCAAGAATCTGAGACTAGACCATCTAAGGACATGGGTAATACTGAAGACTACTCTTCTTTAAAAAACAAGCAAACAAAGACTCCTAATGACATTTGGCTACACGTATATATCAGTGCTTGGCTCACCAAGAGCTGGCCAAGTAATGTACATATACCATCTTCTTGCTGTGGTTTATGTTCAGTACACATATACTCACACCTAAAATGGACAATTCCGTACAATAAAGACCCCTGTGCTTATAGCTCTCCAGTACTCCATATGGACGGAGACAAGAGCTTTTGTCAAATGATGATAAACACATTCTACAGTGCCATTTTTTTCAGATGCTCACTAGAAAGCTTTGTCCTTACTGAGAGACAAGTATATAGCACACTGTCTACTCAGTGTCTACTTGAGTCAGTTTATTTCTTATAAGCTCAAAATAAGAAAAGCAATTGCTAGGCCCTAATTATTTTCTTCATTAAGTATATAGTACTGTAAAAGCTCTTTGCTAAGAAACTGCTATCATGTTGATATTAATAGACATATTTATAGGCCAAACATGACTCTCTATGACCGATCAATTTAAAGGCATAATAAGAATGAACCCTTCTGGGCAAAGAGAGCAAGTTTATACACATATATATTACTCTCTACATGTGTAAGGTTACTCAGGAATTGTTTGGAGTCACATACGAATGCGAGTTAACAAATTTCTAATGTTTCTATAGTTTGTAGCTGTTATCATTAACTCATAATTCACGACATACCTTAATAACTCTAAGTTGACAATTTTGTTTTGAATGTAATTTGCAAATAACTCTCAAAAACAATTAATTCTGAGTGGTTGAGAAGTTGTTGGGGCCCAGCTGAATTTAAAGGTTATTTAATGGTGTACCTGCATTTTTGAAAAGGATATTCGGGATCAAAATCAAAATGTAAACTCAAAATGTTTCAAGCTAAAGCAGAGTACTTTGGGAGTCTACCTTCCAGTAATATTCAGAAGTGCTTGCCTATCCAACTGCTAATGTACTCAGCTGTACCCTTGGGACCAGTGTAAATGCTGTGTGGAGACTGCTTTCAATTATATAAAACGTCATTCACACCCACCACGCTCACGTTCACACCACACACACACACACACACACACACACACACACACAAACAAACAAACATCTAAAAAAATCTTTGGTTATAGTTTCAGGAGACCCAATGGGAAATTCTTAAAACAGTGGTGACCATACAAATTGAAACTATAATAATGTATTATCTACACAGACTTGTGCTTATTTGCATATTAATGCCTGCACAGGTAGATGAGTGTTGAACCAGATGTTGTCACTGAAACAAAGTAACAGGTGTAATGAACTTAGGACATTAAGTACTGTGTATTAGGTTCTGTACTAGCTTTATAACCATTAGACACTGCTGTCCCCACTGTATAAATAAGTATGCTGAGGCTCAAAACCAACCAAACAAGAAAGCTACCTGAATTAGGTTAATTTTGGATAGAAAAGAAAATGGCGCCAAAGACTCAGAGGCTCAAGTGTGAAGCACTGATCCCTAGCCGCTGGTATCAAGGGGGTACTAATCCTGACACATTAACTTACTGGTCAGTTTATAGATCAACTAATTACTAAAAAATAGGGCCTGCAGGGAGGAGGCAGGTTGCTTAAGGTCTACCTTTGAAAGACACATGCCCTTTGCCTTTTCCTCTTTCCCTGCTGAGTGCCACGAAGGGATCGACTTTCCCAGCAATGTACTACAATGACCAGGACGGTCTGCCTTGCCTGAAGCCCAAGTGCAGGGAGACAGACCTAGTTAGTACTAAAACTTCAGAAATGGGGAAGTTGTTCAAGTGTCACTTCTAAATTGCGGCTGGCAGAAATCAACTGTTATGCTCCTTCCGGTTGGATATTTCAGGTTATTTTGTTAGAGTAATCCTAACTCACTGAAGGGCAGACCTCTAGGAACCTGGCTTTTGAACTCCAGTTGCTTAGCTTCTAAGGTAATGACTTGAAAGAGAGGCTTCTTCCACATTACAACGTCTCCAATATCTAACCTGACGACATTTTTGTTATGCCATCTAACATTATTATATCTGTAAACAACAAATCCCTTAAAGTCTGAGGAATTCGTGAATTTAAAGTCACTTTGTATTTGGAAATTTGACCTGCTTATCAACAGTGACCCTTAAAAATGAAACCAGATAACTTCAGAGTCTGGTGAACTCCAGATATAACTACAAGGGTGATTTCTCTTAACCACTTCATGATACCAGAGGTGATAGGCATACTGTATGAAGTTATGGCAGTGTCGATGAGAACAACTGTAGCTGGTGGAAGGTATTCGCAAAAACGCACAAAATCCCAGAACCTAAGAACATGACCTCATTGGAGACAGAGCTTTTATACATAGAACTGAGTACCTCAACATAAAATAATTCCTAACAAGTTACCTAGTGACTGATGATCCCAGGCAGAGGAAACCCTACCCAGACAAAAGAGAAGACAGCAAAAAGGATAAAGGCAAAGGGTATACTTTCTAGCTACAAGCCCGTGACTCACAAAAAGGCAAGAAAATACATGCAATGTTTTTTCCCTTGGACTGTTCTAGAAAAGTGGCCTGCAGCAACTACCTTTAAATGGGATTTATAGCTTGTGGATATGGGAGAGAATAAACTTGTTATTTATAGGTATGTACCTATGGTGATTGGTTACGGGGTGGATCAAGGAAAGTAATAAAAAATTCGACTCGAGATTTGCATATTCTCTAACAATGTATGGGCTTCTAAGGAACAGGTTCGAATTCTGCCTGCAGCGATTTATCAGCTCTAGGCCTCTTCTCCTCAGCCCCTGGAGGTTGCATGTTACCTTGCCACCCAAGAGACATGGGCGACTGCCATTAACGCTTGTCCCATACGCAGCTGACGTTTCTTTGTAAAATACACATTTGCTATGGTAAGCTGTTTTCTGATTGCCCTATACTGACATCTTTCACCTTCCTCGATGGTGGTTTCCCATCCAACGCTGCAAACCAGGAGCAGTAAATAGAGCCTCACCACCAGTGCCAGCAGCTTAAAGAGAGCTCCAAGACCTTGGCTGCCGCTACAGATACTGTTCCGCTGTTTGATCCTAGCGTGGCTCATAGGTGACACTGACAGAACTACTCTTGAAGCTACTTCAAACCTCTTGCTGGCCAAAAATCTGCACACACTGTAAACTGTTAGTCTCTGGAGAAGATTAATGCTGTATTGATGCCACTTTCAGTCTGTTAACCTCCAAAAAGATATAGAGGTCCTTCCTGATGTAGTTTTCTTCTTCATCATCATCTATCAACCCAAGCAGCAGCGGGTTCGGGAAATGTTCCTAGCTCAGTATCTCAAAAAGCAATCTTTAGCTCCAAGTAGTTCCTGCACGGCCAGTGTTCTTCAATGTCACACTGCAGCATCTTTAATCCTAGCCCTGGTCTTGGCCACACTGCTTGTGTTCCAGCTAGCTGCTTTCAGAACAGTTTATATGTGTGCTATGAAATGATTGCACTAACATCCTCATATTCATGTCTCCAGTTTTAGCATTTGAAGCCAAAGCTACATTGATTCTCCTAGAAATCAATTGGCAGGAATTACATATATGGCTCCTACCATTACACAGTGTATGTAATACAAAGTAAATATTGAGCAGAAATCGAGGGATTACCTAGGGAATGATCAAACTGTGCTACTTTAATATATTTAAAAAATTTATGGTAAAATGTCATATATCCCATGATCCATAGATAGCATAAGCAACACTATTTAAGTAAATTATATTTTAAAGGTAAATTTACGCTTATTTTATCTAGCTTTATTAACTTCTTAAATATATTCATTAGATGACTATAACATGAAATTAAACACTGCATTACATACTAGGAGTCCTAGGCTACCTTTATGAGCACAGCTTTTATTCACTGTAGATACAGAGAAATCAGCTCAGAAACACTTTACTCTTTCCATGGGAGAATAAAAACATAAAATGATCTATGTTTCTGCTCTGGTTACTTCCACTAGGTAACTCAAATTACTCCCAGCTATCATCAATTACATTCTTTAATTAAAATCACAATATTATATATGCAAAGCAGAAAGAAATATACATAGAAAAACTGGGGCAAAGAAAAACAGAAAAACGATCTTGGCATATGCCAGCAAAATTGAATAGATCCTACAGGAAAATCAAAGAGATGCCATTGGCCCAACTCTATCACTAAATGTGAGTGTTCACAAATACATGTACTAAGAATGCTTCATGCTTCGTTGTATATATATTCATTTAAGACTACTCAAAAAAGAATCCAAGAATATTTGTAATTATTTACAAGTGTGATAATTAGTAGTTTGTACAGGGACCTTTCCCATCTATAAATTATTCACTAGAGCTTTGTATATTGCATTTATAACTGCTCTGACATGCAATCTGATAAGACAAAAATAAACAATGTATGCTATTCTATAGGTAAAAGTCTCCAAACAAAGAAGAAAAAAAATCTTCACTGGGTAGAGCCACTGTCATAAACAAAACACTAGATGGCTTAATGCTAACTTTCTGTCTCACGGCTCTGGTGGTGTCAGCCTTGCTTTCTCTGAAGCCCCTCACCTCAGCTTGCAGAGGATCACCTTCTTATGTCATCATAGAGTCCACCTGTGCAGACAGCTGAGGGGAGGCTCATAACCTAGGATTCCCTCTTCCTATGGGGACAGCAGGTGGGTACAGTGCAGGACAATGTTTTCATTTGAAACAGAGAAATCACAGCCATAACCACACTCAAGTTCAAAACTAGCAGAGGAGAGGTGACGTATGAGATTATGAAAAGCACCATTCAGGCTCTAAAGCAGAAGTAGGTTTCCTGCCTCTTCCCTGACAATGCCATGAAGCCATTCTCTTCTATCACCACTTTCTATGATTAGGTCATTCTTCCATATGTACATCATAAATTAACAGAGTATCTTATCAAGTAAGCTCAAGTAGACAGAAATGCACAGTGGATTTCATTAAATTCTAATATCATACAATATGAAACATCGATTTAATTATTTATCTCACTTAAAATATAAAACTTCCAGTCTATAAATCAAATCCAAAACTTACTATTTTCAGTGAACACAGTGTTAGCTATGTTGGTAACTCTGCCCCGGGGCGGGGGGTGGGGGGATAGAAAATGACACTGAACAAATTATTAATACCAAATATCATAAACGTTTACGTGCCTTCTGATAACATTTGTCATTTAGAGGAGGCAACAGCTGAGAGTTCATGGCAGTCTTTAGAAAACCTGTATGCTGGCTACAGAAGATGAATGTGAACATTTCAGGCATGATGCAGTTTCCAGGTGGCAGCCACCTGGAAATTTAGTGTTCTAAGTGCTCACAGTAGGTGAATAAAAGATAAACATTTGGTATTTAGTAAGCTATTTATCAAAAAATGTTGGAAATTCATGAGGAACTAGAGAGTAGGAAATATATTTAGCAGGCAATTATTTGGGTCAGATAAAAGAATTACTAGTTAGAAGCATACTGATAGACTGAGGAGCAGAAAGAAGTATATTAAATAAGTGAAACAGAATCAAAGAAGACACATCAAGGAATCCTTTTAAGTAGTAAGAATACACACAGAAAAAATTAGAAGTGGGTTTTGGTGAACCCACTTGACAATCTACAGAAAGTTACTTCTTACAATAGACTTCTAAGAGCGAATTCCATTCCCAACACCTCCAAGAACTGTCCTGATCCAGAGGAATTTTAAAATAGTGGAGTAAGGATTCTAAGGACTCTGAAGTTATCCTTAAGGGAAAACGTCAAATACTGACATATTTCTATGAGGTTCCAACAAGCTCCAAAATGACCACCAAAGGCAGCATTGCCATCTTCCTGAAGGTCACTAATGGAGGAGAATCTAGACAGCACGCAGGCCTCAGCTTTCCCCTAGAACAGACTCGATAAGCAGCATCGAATAGGTGGTCTGCACTGAGTTACTGAAGGCCTTACAGAGAACCACAAATAGGACGAAAGATGAATAAGTTTTCTCAAGCAAATAAGTTGGCAGGAGACAATAAAAGTGTAGTTTCTTATTGTGGCCAACAATGATCCTCACGCCGGTTGAGAAGCAGAAGAAAAGAGCAGAAGTTGTGGCAGGCACAGGTGTGGAGCTGAGATGAGAAGTCCGCAAAGTAAATCTGTACATTACTACAAATGATGGCTTTTAAGTCTTTGGGGATGGGAAAGACAACCTAGGAAAAGCTGGAGTGAGAAAAGAGAGACAAGAGCTCAATATATATGTAGAGATCACAAAAAAAAGAGGAGAAAAGGGTGAGGGAGAAGACCGTTGGGATACATGCCAGAGGAGTGTTAATTGGCTAAACTCCAAGAAGACAGAGAACGAATACATTGGACCAATGACACCACATGATTTCTGATACAGTAGTCACTAAGCATAGCCTTGTTGAATAGACGAATGACCACTAGCATGAGACAATATGAATCAGAGAAATGACAAGGGGTGAAATGGCACGCTGTATGAGACAGTTAAAATGACTTCCAAACATAGGTTTAATTGTTATCTTATTACTTTAATCATGAGTCTAAGTGAGACAGCATGGGTATGTGCCTGTGTAGGTCAGAAGAGAGCATGGCATCCACTGATGTTATAGTTACAGGGGGTTCAACTGCGCTATGGGATGCTGGAACAAAACCAGGGTTCTCTTCCAGGAGGATGTAACCACTAAGCCATTTTTCCGGCTTCACCTTCGTCTCATTTTAACCTATCTGCTCCCACACAAAAAAAAATTTTGCCACTTCCTACATATTAATAATTATTCCCATTTTATAGATTTCTAGGAGCTGTAAACAAAACCTTCACAGACTAAATTAATTTTAATTATGTAGACAAGAAAAAATACTCAACCCTTAGAATTCCATAAAGCAAAAATATTACCATGGTATAGAGAAATACAATAATGAACCAAAATATTTTCAGTGAAACGCAACAGAAATGCCATAAGCCATTATTTCTTAGGAAAGAAGCATCCTAATGAAGTAGATTTTTGAAAATTGTCAGTCGGGTAAGCTCATTAGTTGCAATGAAAGTTCCCCCTGCTGATCTACGAGTACCTAATGACCAGGATTTGTTATGGCTCAAAAACAAAGGTACTTTTTAATTCATGTGATGGCTCGCTGAGGATGTTTCAAAAGTGGAAACTTTAAATGATGATGTGTAAAAACACTCAATTCTCCAAAGCAAACACAGACTTACTTAATCTAAAACATTGCATTCACTCCTCTAATATTTCCTTCATTAATTGGATCCTATAATGAAAAGAAAATTACACTTAACAATCATCTACACTATTAAAAACCATTATTCCAAATATGAAGTTTGCTGCTCCCAGTGAAACATATTAGCAGTATCTGCTGACCCCTACACATGCATGCCTTCCCTATAACAGATGGAAAGCAAACGCCCCAAGGCCCCTGAAAGCCCCCTGGAACAGTGAGAAGGAAAACAAACAGAAGAAGCAAATTACTAACTTGTAACTCTGCAAGTCTTTATGCAAGCTAAATAATTCTTAAAAGAACACAATGCCAGAATATTTATACAGAATTAAAAGCATAATCCAATGAGTCCAAATTAAGTTAGTATTCTAAATTTTAATTTACACCCAAAAATGTGCTAGAAAAACATGCTGAAAAGTTTTAAAAAGAAAAAGAAAATCAGGCATTGTAGTTCCTATTTGTAGTCCTAGCATTCTGGAAGCTAAAGCAGCAAATCTGCTTCAAGGTCAAGGCCAGGCTGGGTAGCAGAGTATCTTCAAAGTCAGTCTGGGTTACAGGGGAAGACCCCACTTCTATTTTCTCATGCCCCTAGAAGCATTTAACAACAATCATGAAACAACGAGGTGAGAAACATTACTATGTTATTTGAATCTTGACATGTCTGCACTGTGAATGCAGGGATAAGGGACCCCAATGCTTGAGGACATGCTGCATACAAATGAGTGATTAAGTAAGGGACTGGGGACTGGGAAGAAATTCCAAGTCATTGTCTAAAGGACGAACATTGATTCTTCCTAACTACACAATCATCTTTGCTCCCGGTAAAGAACCCTTCTGCATCTCAAGGGTTTTTGGGCCACATCTATACAGTACTATGTTATTTAAATTCAATATTCATCAAGAACATCAGAATTTCAATTTTACCTATCATGACATTTATTCATGTATTCCAAAAGTTCAAAAATCTCATGAAACTCATTTTCTTTGTCTTAGTACTTTAAGAACACTTTGTATATTACTAAGCTTATGGTAATGTTTCTTCCATTCATTTCCAAGTCTCTTGCTCGTATTACAATGTCCTAAAAAATAACAGGAGCCCTTACCTGTTCTCATTTATATCTAGACACATAAACGTGGATACCATTGACTACATGTCTACCTATTTACTTACCTATCCTGCATGGATATTTTCTTACGGCAAGGTCATTTAATGTGGCAGAGGGACAAGGAAAGTAATGTAGTGTCATTGCAAATGAGTAGTAAAAGGCCTAATGCTGCAATCAGGAACCCATGCTAACTGCTTACCAAGGCCATACAGAATACATCCTTCAAAGAAATTTACTTCTTAGGTAAAATTATGAAGAACATCTTATCCAATCACATTTCTCTTAGTATATAAACCACTAAAACTGCCACTTTACAGCAAAAGAACCTATTAACACACAGGGACTAATAAACATATTTAAGAAGAATTATCCTTCTTTAGGTTCTCAAATTCCAATATGAGAAAGAAGTAAAGAGCTCACCAAAACAGTGGTTTGATATTACTATCACTAGTGATCAATCCAAAAACCACAGCTATAACAAAATTGTAAATGTCTTATCTAAAACCTGTCTATTCATTGCTTATTGGGAGCCAAGTAGTTCTTTGGATTTAAAAATATTCATGTTGAATATAACTGAAAATTGCACATTTAAGATGGCCCAATTTTGAAATTTAAAACAGGTTAAAACTAAGTGTCAGCAAAAGGATCTCTCTGAACTCTTGCCAACCTTGTTTAAGACCACAGCAGGGTCTGAAGCCAAGATGGTAACTTATATATAAGGAACGATGAACTTATATCTAGTAGGGTCACAAAGGAAAGCTCCATTCCTTCAGATAAGATTTGAAACTTGGACAAAAGGAAGATACACATTTTGTCGTACAACAGTGCTCATAATGCCACTTGGTTCTTGTAAATGACATGGGATTAGGAAGCCCTGCCAAACTGCACCCAGTTGAGGAAACTGAGCAGGAGAGATCGGGGTGAGCTGGAGCCCACGAAGGCTCATCTACAAAACAATGTTCTTATAACAACTCACTGTCAAACTGAGAAATTCATACTCCTAACGATAAACACGCCTACTCATAAAATAGCCCGAGATTTCTTTTCAAATAGTCACATTCCCTATGAAATCATTTCAACAAAGTAGACAATATGTACAAATGATAAGCATTGTTTTCTGTCTCTGAGAATAAAAGATCAAAACACTGACACAGATATTTATAAATAAAACCACAAACCTCGACTAGCTTTGTCTAAATGTGCCAAATCGTCCACGAAGGGAAGGATGTCTGGATGCTTTTCTTCACATACGTCGACCAGGAAATGGAGGAGGGTTGTTTTCTGGTCTGCCGATTTTGTGTCCTTCAGCTAAGTGAATGAGAGGGGGGAAACACAACATATGTTAATAATCTCCTGATTCAGGTAACCCCTACTCTGTGGATCAGAAGTTAGCTTGAACACCTGGTCCACTGTGAAAATATCTGAATGTCTTAGTACTTATTATTTGATATTGGTTTAAAAGTAACATTTGTAATACAGGAGAAATGACTCAAAAGCATTGTACTATGCAATTTTGTGGGGGGAATGAAGCGCTTAGGCAAGTAGAATAACCTATATACCAATACAACAGCAGACCTGAAGACAAGCTGGGCAGTTCATGCATTTGTTGCTTGGTACATAGTCACAGTCTACCTGTCCCACACTGTAGTTTGCAGAAGGTAGAAGGACAAAATACTGTTTCATCAAGTAGTCATTTCACTTTTTGAAAAGAAAGACAGGATACTCGGCCTGTTGTGACAGACACTATAGTAAAAACATTCACAAAGAATATCTAGGAGACTATGATATCTGGGAGGAACCACTGAAATCAGGAAGCTGGATAGACTTAGGGAGGGGAGGATTAGGCAGAAGATCCTCAAGCACAGGGAGACAGAACGCATTTGTAAAATACTTCCTAGAGATAGACCTACCTGGCCCCCAAGGGTTGCCTTGCTGGAAGCTTGGCCTGAGGTTGTGATACTGGGAGGTGCAGGGATTTCTCCTCCGACCCCTTAGTTCTTACAAATGGATGGGATGAAACAGAGCGCATCCCAGCTCTGTTTCCTGTGACACGAGAACTGTGCCCACATATTCCCTATACTTAACATCTGTCATGATGCAACATCGCAAACAAGACTTTTAAGATGACGGCAGAAAGCAGGCCCTAGAACCTTCTGCTCTGTGAGGGAAAACCCTTTTTAAAAAGCTGTCACTGATCATATAGCAGTACAAAGCTGATAGGTACAAGGCTATAAATGAGAAAAAAGCTTGAGTAGATTGAGTAACTGCAAACTAAAAATGTATATATATTGGGGGGATAAATAAGGTCCACGGGAGGTATAAACCTGAAAACTGCAGAAAATAACCAAAAGCTGTACCATATAATGGCAGTAACTTTTCCATAAGCAATAGACGTGATTGAAGTGGGTGAGAGATGGCCACACGCACACGCGCATTTAAAAACATCCTTGCAGTGGAGAGTGGGTAAAGTAGAGCAAAGGACATGAGAAGAATGGAGGCCAACTGTAAGGGAAGCGGCACTAACCCAGGAAGGAAAACCTGGCAGCCTGCACTGAGGGTGGACCGAGGATGGAGGTGTTAGACAGTGAGGGCCTGGGACTCAGCCGGCACTGCTCATGGAGACAGCACAGGAGTCGATGTTGGAGGGCCAGCTAGACAAGAAAACATTTTAGCTTTGAGTAAAATAAATAAAAGCTAGAAGGTTACAAAAGTACTAGGCAAATGGCAATATCCTGAAATGGTGAGCATTTACACAGAAGTGCGTCTGCATCAGCTCGCTTTCTGTCAGGAACATCCTGGCTTTATGTTCCTATTAACACTGAGAAGTTTTAAAATAGTTATCCCGTATACATACGTATGTTCTCCTGCTCTCTATATATAGAACATATACCAGATAATATGACACATATTAAACATATAAAACAATGAAGTAAATGAGCTTGTCCTCCCTAAGACACAACTCTGACTTTTTCAGGGATGACATTATCCCTGGGAGAATGCTGTCAGACCTTGTAATAAAGCACCTGTCTGGGAAAAATTGTGGTTCCTTGTTTCCAGAATTAATGAGTTAACAAACTGGAATACAGATTGGGAGGAAATTTGAGAAAGTACAAACCAAAAAGAGGCACAGGCCTGAGCTGTCAGGGATTGACCAACGTGTGCCTGACTGGAACAGGAATGCAATCAGGAGGAAGGAGACGTGGTTACATTGAGTTGGATCTCTGAAGGGTTGACAGGGAGAATGGTATGGATTGTGATAAAAGACGTCCTGGCAGAAGTCTCTGCCACCAGAGTCCTCAACATAATACATACATATGTAAAGAACACCGCCAACAAACAAACCAGTCCTCTCATGTCAGAATGGAAGACAGAGCTGGAGATTTTAGTGTATGGGTGCAGGGCCATTCTGCTTACTTTCCAACAATTTCCCACTGTAGCCTGAGTCAGTGTGTGAGTGTGAGTATGAATATGTGTGTTTCATGGATGTCTTCCTTTTTCCTTATGGTTTTTAGTGTGTGTGTGTGTGTGTGTGTGTGTGTGTGTGTGTGTGTGTGTGTGTATGTGCCTATTTGTTATCTAACAAGACAGAACTGAGTTGGGTCACAGGTGGGAAGGACCTGACAAAACCGGTGTGTGTGGTGTATGTGGTATGTGGGGGGAGGGCAGGGAGGCTGTGATTGAATTGTAAAAAAAATTTTTAATAAAATAAATAAATATAAAACAAACAAAAATACCCAGCAGAAGTCATTACTGGGCAGTGGAAATCACAGCTTCCGTGTCATCAAAAATAAAGGAAAATGGACTGGAAAGCCCGGGCAAGTCATCTGACAGCCTCGCATGAATGCACATATGAAAGTCTCAAATAATATCCTGGACTGTTGAATAAGGAGCTCAAAGGGGAGCTCCTGGGCTGAGAATGTACTTCAATGGTAGAATCGTTGCTTAGTATATTTATAGCATAAGCATGCACGCGCATGCGCACACACACACACACACACACACACACGCACACGCACGCATGCACACACACTGACACACATCTCCACTTTTCAGCCTGCCCTCTGCCTTGGGCTCCAGTGGGCTCCTAGCTCCTGGAGCGGCCCCTAGCTACATAATTGCCCTGTTCCTGCACATCATGCTGGCCCACTGGCAGGCCCACTCCCAGCCACTGCAGCACCATCTACCACAGGATGCCCCCAGTGACTCTGGTCAGAGCAGCCGGCCCAGCTCCCTGCAGCCCAAAGTCTCAAGCCTCCAAAGCCACCTAAGGCAACTCTCGATACTGGAGAAACTAGACCCTGAAAAGGAGAAGCTGGGCTCTTGGGTAGGGTATACTCTGGGCAGGAGAGAACACATGGAGCACATTTCTAGGAGCCTGGTGGCCTTCCTAGAATTCTGAGACATTGCTCTGTCAGCTGAGCCTCTATGGGAAGCCTGGCTCCCAGGCCCACTATTGTATGTGATGTATTTGATAGAAGCCTGGAGGACCTTGGCTATGGCTACGGGTAGCATCCAAGTGTGTTCTCCTGGTCTAGACACCCTTACTGTAGTCAAGTAGACCACACCACCTTCCATGTGGCCCCAGCTTAGTGGGCTGATGGATGTGCCACTGAAGAACTGGTGGTTTGGGGCTAGGTCAGTACCAATGAAGAATCAGGACTAAGCTCACTCCCTGTGAACTACTGTGTGTTTCCCTCTGTAATTACTTCATACTTGCGCACAGCAGGGGCTTCTGCTTTGGGTCTGGCCCTTCTCTAGGACTTGTCTTTTCTGATCAACCATTAAAAAAAATCTGAACTAGGTCTCAGTGATATTTGGCCAGTCAGCTCCCTTATAAAAAAATCAAGGATCTGTTTCCATTTCAGGAAAACCTGTCTTTAAACACAGGCTCCTCTACCCCAGCTGTCCTGAACCAGGTGGGCAACTGCTTCAAGGTTTTCTCTCACTCAGACTTCACCTAATAAAGTTCTGTGTGTGTGTGTGTGTGTGTGTGTGTGTGTGTGTGAGAGAGAGAGAGAGAGAGAGAGAGAGAGAGAGAGAGAGAGAGAGAGAGAGAAAAGCACAAACACTTCATAACATTCCGAAGAGTGTTTCAATAATCCATTTAAAGGCTCCATTTTCGTACAAATGCCACTCACATATATGGATGACCCTCTAATGGGAGGCATGCCCTTAATAAGTTAGTAACCTGGGTTGGGGATTTAGCTCAGTGGTAGAGCGCTTGCCTAGCAAGCGCAAGGCCCTGGGTTCAGTCCCCAGCTCCGAAAAAAAAGAAAAAAGAAAAAGTTAGTAGCCCAGGGTACATTATTAGACCTCAGTTTACACATAGGAAACATTATACAATGGAGCCAAATACTTAAAAAGAAACTTTAAGTTCACTTTCCAAACTCAGCAAGCAGACATGAGAATGGTTTCATAGTGGAATAGCAAAATCTAATCCAAACAAGTAGGATACAAATAAGGAAAGAAAAGAAATTCTCTGTTTAAAATTTGATTCTACACAGTTGAGTCAGTTGAAAATTTCCAGTACTTTGTGTTTAGACATAACCCACAAACCTTAATCTGATATATACCATCTTCATAACTCTGTTCCATTCACACTATCATTTTTAGAAGTTTTAGAGAGCTCAAACTCAGCAAACTTTCGTTTATTTGTGTGTTGCATAAAAACATAATCCAATTTAGAAAGTTGGTTTTGTACCTACACTCCATCCTTGCTCAGTGGTACAGTGACTACTTGGGCATGTTGTCCCTCCTGTGGACTCTGAGCCACCCACTGCTACCTCTGTCCTTCCAGACTGTATTTCTCTCATGAGAAACTGATTGGAATCCAGTGAGGAACCTGATGCGGAGACAGGTCATTCACCTCTATAATTTGCAGGGGCTTAATAAAGTTTTCCACAAATTCTTTTGACATAGCTAATCATCCAGTAACCACTAGAATTAATATTTTAAGAAATCTATGATAAAACTATAATCCTCTGGACCAATCTCAAGGTTTATCCATGATTGGTAAAAATAAAGATTTCAGGTTCTAGGATACAAAATACAGTAGAATAAATGCCAAGTGTTTATATGAAACATTGCTTGCTTTGGGGCAATGCAACGCTAACACACCAAAGGAAGGCAATGTTTTCATGGGTCAGCATACCAAAATCAACTGATCAGCAAGCCACCGAGTGGGAGAAATCTAGTATCAGACAGGATGGCCACTGAATACTAAGAAAAAGCCCAAGCCAATCATCTCCTCTCAACTATTACTTGGTAATTTTATGACTTATAACAAAATAATCACTAAACACTTCCAGACTGATTTGAAACTAACTTAGTAAATGAATAAGGTGCTAAGAGGCACCTGTTGGGCTTCCCAGGTCCTGCCTAAGTGACTGTTCTCTCTCACTAATCACCTCAAGGCACAAAATGTAAAGTGAAGCTTTAAAGAAAACACAAAAGTATAACAAAGCACATTTAGAAAGATCTTATCTACCTCTGCTCGGAATTTTAAATTTTTGACAAACATTAACAAATGATACATTCTGTTTTTAGTAACCACTTTGTAATCAGTGATTGAGTTACAAGTAAAAAGAAATTCGAGAGACAGTGCTAATTTTGTTGAAACAAAAAATAACTTAAGCACACTCTGTAATGCTATTTCTTGGAAAGAAAATGAAATTTCATTCGGAATCTTGTTCATATTAAAATAGCTTATTTAAATCTTAACAGACATTTCTTGACAGGATTTCCTTCTGTATGATTGTCAAGAGACTTCTCTGACAGATAATAATCATCACTGTTAAACAGAATTCCTTATTCATGGATTGTTTCTTTAACATACATTAAATGCGGCATAAATGTCAAATAAACAAAAAGATGGATGGAGTTTCTCTAACCACTTTGTTCATTCCAGAGAAAATAATGTTAAAAGCAGGCCCCATAATAAATCATGGCCTGCTTGTCAATCTGAAGTAGAACTCCCTTGCAGTGCCAAGGCAAGGTTTTGGAACATTTTAAAGGTACTCAACACAAATTTGGATGGCATTTAAAGAATATTCTATTGTTTTAGTGACGGGGGGGGGGGAGTTCTAAGATCCAAACCACATATTTTCTTAAAGATCTTAATTAAAAAAAAAAACCCTATAGCCGCTTATGCGCTGAATAAAATGTATTAGGAATGTTACACCAACATCTCCTCTGGCCATAATACTGCTAATACGTAAATGGCCATCAAGACTGCAGTGTCCAGACCTTGGTGAATGCTTAAAGGACAACCGAAGTCCTAACCTTGGAATGATACACTAAACAATCTAGAAGGACATAGTATTAATGTAGGGGACAATAGCGTGAATTAATATTTGTTAATTATTCTGAGGCATGAACCAGGCAAACCATACAGCACTTAATCAGTCCTGGGTAGCAAGCGTCCGCCAGCATATGTGAAGGGAGTCAGTATTATGGCCATTATTTATGGGACAAAACAAACTCAGAGAGACTGAGTGTCTTATGCAAATCATTTGTTGTCCCTAGAGAGCATGACTGGTGCATATGCGTGTGTTTGAGTCTCAGCCATTGTAAAATACTGTGGTTCTAACAACATGCTTTAAAACGCAGTGGATGGAAACAATAGCAAAACAACAAAAGAACATCAAAAAAAAGCTGAACGGTACTATGTTCCTTTAATTCTAGCACTTAGAGCTCTGTAAGCAGACACCCTGGCCTAGGTCATTCCTAGCTACACAAGTATGCTCTTAGTTCAGCTGCTTTATTTCCAAATGAAAAACAACAACAGCTATTACAAAGCCCCGTAGTTCACATGACATTAAATAAACTAGTGTTTATGGTTTTGTAACAGACAGTCTGCTAATACAATTCAGTCATCTGTGTGGGAGGAAAAGATAGTCGCAATTTTAAAGCAGACATATAGGACCTTATTTTAATTTCCTATTTTGCTTCTTGTCCTCTGTGAAATAAAGTTTGTTGGGGATGGATGAAATAGCCTCATGAAAAATGAATTCCATGTGAAGAAGACCGAGGAAAGACAGTTACCACATTCCTCCAGAACTTCAAAAACTCAAACAGCGGAACAAGTTCAGTGGTGAACTATACTAGTATATAACAGTAACTATTTTCTAATATAATGTATTATATAGATATATGAATTACTGTGTTGATGCTGTTTTTTTGTTAAACATGAATTCTCCAATATGAATTGTGAAAGTATCCTTACGGGTAATTTAAAGCATTTAAAAAATGTACTGGAGTCTAATATTGTCTAAACAAAGCTACATCTTAAAAGTTTAAAAGTATCCATCTTTTATTCAAACTGTATTAAATTAAATGCTTACAAAATAATCAAAATCATCAATAATAAATGGAATAAAGAACTCAATTTTAAATTAAAATCAGTTTCAAGGTTTACATTAACAGATAAGTTTTCAATTTAAAAAATAAATTCCCCACACCCTTGACTCATGGATTCTATCAGCACTTCCCATAAATATGGTACACTATTATAAACTATGTGCCAACATTTATATCTCTTGCTAACTGGGAAAATACTTACTTTAGCCATACACATTTACTTCCGTAATGATGCATTTTCATAAACAAAGTATTTTATAACTATTAATACAATATCTTTTAAAAAGTAATAGTTTTTTAAATTTAAAAATATGCTATCCTCTGTTCATCCTGTCCTTCTTCCCTGTCCTTAGAAACCCCATAACCATTCCTTTCTCCTGTTCATGTAACTTTATTTTTACAGAATGCTACACTTAGAAGCACAGAGCACAAGGACTTCTAAGACTGGTTTCTTTCATTTAATGCTAATTATGACTTAAGAAATAACATGTATGTATGTATGTATGTATGTATGTATGTATGTATGTATGAATGCATATATGTATAATGATGCACAACATTGAACAGTACGAGACCTGTTAGTCAAGCCACTCACCTACTCAAGAACACCTTGTTTCCTGCCGTGTTTGGGAATCATAAACAAGACTCTGTACACATTTGCATATAGGCTTTGGTGTGGACGTGATTTCAAATTCTGTGGGTAAATACTTATGACTGTGATTACTAATTTGTAAGATATATTATATAGACCTGTACAGAGGTAAAGCACATGTTTAATACAAGACCTATGAAAGGCAGAGGCAGAGTGATTTCCGAGTTCAAGGCCAACCTGGTCTACAGAGGGGTTTCCAGAACAGGCAGGACTACACAGAAACTAATGTCTCGGGGGAAAAAAATACACATGCATGCAAGCACGCATGCACGCAAGCACACACGCACGTGCGTACAACTTGCTGGCAATTTTGTTCAAGGGTTTAGGAGGGTCATCACCCCTTCCTCCGTGTGTGTGTGTGTGTGTGTGTGTGTGTGTGTGTGTGTGTGTGTGCATGTACTGACACATATGTATATAATAGTTTTCCAAAGTGAGTGTACCACTTTTGACTTCCACTAGCAATGCCTAAGGTTTCCTCCCCAGTATCCGGTGTTATAATTCTTTGGTTTTAGCCGTTATAGTAGGTACATAGCAGTATCTTGTAATTCTAATTGACAGGTTTAGCGACATGTTATTTGGCACAAGAGGGTGGCAGAAAAACTCTACTTCTATTTTCTTCAGGTCCCATGTAATTCTGACAATTAATTTAGCATAAGACATACAAATAGGAAAATACATAGACATCACATGGCCCAAGTCCTCATAGTGAATTCAAGAAGGTAAGGTCAGTTATTTATATGCGGCCTATATGTGTTTCCAGTGGACTGAAACAGTGTCTCTGGGAAGCCTGGGACTCTCACAAGGCTAAGCACAAGCAACTTAGAAGACTTAGGATGGAAATGGAGGACGGAGGAAGGGACCGGAGCTGAGGAGAATAAATGGGGGTGAGAAGGGAAAGAGGGGATTAGAGAGGAGAAGAAGCAGGGGAGGAAGTGAAAGGAGGAAGGGATGATGACCCAAATAAGCCCTCTACAAAACTGCCAACAAGTCGTGCAGAGAATTCCAGGGATGTGGCTTTCATGAGACATCACCCCAGTTCTAGACTGGGGGGCTTTAGAACGGTGCTGCCTACTAATCCAATCACACCCCCCACTCTGCGGCTACCTGGGGTACAACTGTGTCTGTGGTGTGCTGCCGGTGCCCTACCCCAGTGAAGAGAGATGTCCTTATATCTGCAGTGGGCTGCAAAGAAACAGGCCAATGATGAGGGCAGGTTCCAAACACTAGCTATTAACAAGGGCTGTGGAGAAATGTCTCTACCTCACACCCTTGAAGAAGATGGCCTAGAATCTTTGTTGTAAGTAGGTCAATGTTCATGTGAGAAATTCTTCTGATTTTTAAGAGACAACACAGAGGTCTAAGTTGTCCTTTCATAACTAATTTAGTTTTGTTTTTGACTAAAATATGAATATGCTAGAATGTCACATTTTAACAACTTCAGTACCATTTCAATTACTTATTTGGTGGCTGTACATGGTCTATGACATACGATCTATTTATATCATTGGGTCATACCTTAACTGAGTTGTTCCCCATTGCTAAGATTGTAAATTCTTGGGCTGGAAAGATGGCTCAGTGCTTAAGAGCACTGACTGCTCTTCCAGAGGTCCTGAGTTCAAATCCCAGCAACCACATGGTGGCTCACAACCATCTGTAATGGGATCCGATGCCCTCTTCTGGTGTGTCTAAAGATAGCTACACTGTGTACTCTTGTAGATCGTGGCTTACATTTTTTCTTTTTTAATTAATTTTTTTATTCATTATTACACTCCAGATTTTACTCACCTCAGGTTCAACCCTCGAGGGTTCCACATCCCAAACCTCCTCCCCAACTCCCTCTCTGTCCCCCACCCATCTCCACATGAATATCCCCACTCTATCCATCCCACCCGACCTCTAATCTTCCTGGGGCCTCCAGTCTCCTGAGGGTTAAGTGCATCTTCTCTGACTGAACCCAGACCAGGAGTCCTCTGCTGTATATGTGTTGAAAGCCTTCTCTCAGCTGGTGTATGCTGCCTTCTTGGTGATCCAGTGTCTAAGAGATCTCAGGGGTCCAGGTTCTTTGAGACTACTGATCCTCCTACAGGATTGCCTTTGTCTTTAGCTTCCTCTAGCTTTTCCCAATTTAACTAGATGGGTCAGCACCTTCTGGTCGTTGACTGGGTGAACATTTCTTAGGTGGTTGACAGCCTGTCAGGATTTCTCTATTGAGAATTCTTGGTTTAGCACTCTCACCTATTTTTATTATGGATATTTGATTCTCTGGAGTCTAATTTCTTGGATTCTTTGTATACATTTGTGGCTTACATTTTAATTCTATTAAATGTTTATCACAAACAAATTTTAATTAACTTTACATCTTCAAAATGTTATATTGTAAAAACGTTTTTACTGTTATACAGCAAAGGTTCTTGCTAAGCCCAAAGCCACAGAGATTTGCTTATTATTCTATATTAAATGCTTCAATTTTCATTGTATTATAAATTTTGAGTTGAATTTGTGAGAGAGCTGAGGGCAGTATCTTTTTTTCTTCTAGCATGGAAATATTTAGATACTCGAGGTGGCTTTTACTCTTCCTTTGATTGTTATTTCTGTGTGTTTCTGGGCAACTCTGTACATTGTATTTTATTTTGCCATATTTAATACTAATCAAAATATTTTGATTATAGCAGCACTAAACTGAGATGAGGTCAGGCAGTATCAGACTTTTCTTTAGTTTTGCGTCAGCTATTTGAGTTTATATGGCTCCCCAGAATGGAATCGCTTTTACAGTATGCATTAGGTACCTTGCTAGACTTTGACTGCAGCACTATTTTGAACCTGTATGACAAGCTGGAAAGGAGTGGTAACACAGGGACTCCCTGTCTGTGAACATGGGACAGTTTATGCTTGTCCACAAGCACCCAGTTCCTGTCTGTTACATATGGTGATATGTGGGGCTCCTGTGGATGTCTGTTATCATCCTGAGGTAGGCCTCCTTGAAGGTCACTTAGTAAGTTTCACTCTGAGTGCATTTTGTCAACTACTATTGGTGTGTAAGATCACAGTGACTCGGTTCTTGAGCTGGTGAATACAATGAGTTGCACTGATTTTCAGTGTTGAGCCAGAGTAGCCTCATGGAACTAGTCAGTATTCTCCGTGCTTGCACTAGATGAGAGTCAGGAGAGACTGCTGGCCTGAGTTTTAATTTAAATATTTGCTACAATTAAACTATTGAAACTTCCTAAACCGTGTCTTTCATCCTGTAAATAGTTAATAATTATTGACTATATTACTTTGATAAAGGCTTTGAGACTTACTTTACTCTTTGATGTTGTGACACATTTATATTGCCATTACAGAATGGGTCCATTTCATCGAGATTAGGAAGTATATACATTAAATTCTTTTGTTATCCATGGGCTCAATAATGCTTATTCATCTCATGTTCACATGGAAGAAAATAAGCTTACTTATTTTCTTCACCCTTTCTCTAGGTTGGCTAAAATTTTATTAATATCACTTTCTTTTTAAGGTATCAAAATTTTGGTTATGTTGATTTTTCTGTATGAATTTATTTTTTTCTGTTGACCTCATATTACATGCAGTTTCTTACATATTCATACATAAGATTTAGAGTGTAAAATAATATACCATCTGATATATACATGTAAAACTGAAATATCCCTTAAATGTTATTTTCATTATGCTCAACAAAGTATAATAAATTTATTTTCATTTAAGAAAGGTCAATCCCACTATACCCTCCCAATGTTGATATGTGAGTTCTACCTATGAATATATTTCATCAGCATATTCTACATGTGCCTTAAGAATAAAATTGATAAAACTATTACCAGTGGATAATAACGTTTGCGTATTTGCTGACACTCCCACCTCAAATGTTCAAGCAATAAAAAATCTTGGAATATGAAAGAAAGGTTTGCAAAAAGCTTCTCAGAGTTTTGGGAATGGGGTATCTTTTGAATTTTCATTTAGAAAATGTAAAGGTAGGGCTGAATGGAATCAGGTGAGGTAGAATTGAACTTGCTTGCTAGCTCTGGTGTCAGTCTGTCTGTCTGTACATGTCTGTAAAGGGATGGTTTTGAGGATAACACTAGGGGTGGCTAGCTGAGGGAACATAAGCTTTGGGAAGCAGAAAAGTGCGTCTGAAGGCAGAGATGTTCGCCAATGGGCTGTGCCCAAGCAATGAAACACTCGCATACTTTATTAGAAGAATGGTCCTAATTTACAAGGCACTGTATCGACTGCAATAAAACACAGGGGTAAGGAGGGATACTTCTTGGTAAATCAAACTAAACATTTTTTGGTGAAATGCTACAGATTAAGGCATTAATAAACTCAAAAGGGGATCAACATTCCAAACTTTCCCACAGCACTGCTGTGATTTAATTGGCTATATGTAAAATAAGAATGGCATTTGTTCTTTGCGAGTCTTTGGCCCATAGTTGCTGTACTTTCAAAGGGTGCCAACATGCACTGCTATGATTCTGCCAATGTGAAGAAAACTAAAAATCCTTCTAAAACCCTGAATGCAGATGGAACAATGGGTTTGTTTGGCAGAGACCTTCCTTAAAAATAGCTTCAGAGGAAATGAAAAAGTGACACATGAAAGTCAAAATTTCACACACAGAAATCGACAGTCCTAACCAGTGTAACTATGACAGATATGCAAAATTCAAAGCGCCCGGGGTAGGCCGTAGCACTTAACTCTCCATGCCTTGACTAAAATGCTACCTGTGGGAAGCAAGGCTTTGCACAGTGACTCAGGACCCTGGCCTTGCATTCCACGCACTCTTTCTGGAATTCACATTCTCTTCGAAACTCTCCCTGTTCAGCGACTGCTCAGGTTGGCAGGGTGGAAGAGCAGCAGCTTTAGGGATTGTTTTCGCCTCTGTGCCTTAAGTTGTTTCCCTGTGTTTTTGTTTTGCTGTTGATCGGTTTGCCTTTCCTCCTGTTTGTTTGTTGGTGACGTAGACGTCCAGACCATCAGTCGGGGATTTCCCACTTGGAATACATAAGCCTTGCAGAAGAGCCAGAATGAGTCTGCATGTGGGCTGTGCACGACTGTCACCAGTGGAGCCATTTTAAAATGCCACACCAAACACTCAGAATTAGGGGAGCTGGCGAGGACGACAATGCATTAGCGGTATTTAAAGGGTACACCATGTTGCAAATCAAGAAATATGACTTAAGTAGGAGATGCTCACAATTTTAAAGGCTGCTCACTACAGTCAATTAGACATTAAAGAAAATGGAGATTGGATGCTTTCAGTTTAAATCATCCCCATCACAGATTTAGTGAAGTTCTTTTACTTTAGGAGAGCTTAGGCTAAGAAAAGAAGTATCCAGAAGGTCATGTAAAAGATTCTGCACTAGAAAAAGAAACTCAGACCAAGTCTACCTGCCTGCCCTGAAGGTGGGTACCTTCCTTCTCACGCCCACCCAGGCCTACACAACACTGTTGTGCTTGCTTTTGTCATTTTAACAGTGAACATTCCACTCTTTAGACACAGACCACCAGAAATTCCCTACAAGATATAAAGCCGATGAAGTGGAATCAACAGTGTATTTTTCCAAAAAACAAAACAAAAACTGGTTATTTCAATATAGGAAGTCACTTAGTTTAATAATCTAGAACAAAAATCTACAGCATCCTCTAATATTGATTAGGATTTATTATTCAGAAATCACACATCTCGTTAGATATTGGCAAACATTATTAAACACATGTCAGCACCACTGTGTGCAGATTTGAACCATCTGTTTCTTAAAATTACAAGTCAAAATTATGTCATATATTATAATATAATGCTCAACTTTTATAATCAGGTCAATTCATGCATTAGCTAGAATGCTAATTTAATTGAAAATAAAACATTTTAGGCCAGGCTGGTAAGTTCTCATAAGGAAACATTCTCATCACTAAAGGGATAGAAATTTTACAGGTAAGCATTTTGGTCAGACAAACATCTACCATTTATATGATGGTTTTCTAAGGAAATGGATTTATATTTTGCTATTAGCAGGACGGGTAGGGGTGTGTGTGTGTGTGTGTGTGTGTGTGTGTGTGTGTGTGTGTGATATGTATATGAGTACAGAAAATTGCCTTCTGCCAACTTTGAGTTGAAGTGCAAAGCATTACAACTTTCGGACAATTTCACAAGCAACAAACAGTTCCTCATTTCCATTCCACATCTTATCCTTGAGAAGTCAACACAAGGTGCTCATCACAACCATAAGTAAACCAGGAACAATATTGTCACTGAAAACTACATTTCAAAACACTTCTTATAGAGTGTCCTACTAATTTACTAGGCCCAGAATTATATTATTATTATTTTATTATATTATTTTATTATTTTATATTATTATTATATAATTTACACATATTCAGATCTAGAATGTTAAAAGCCATATAATTACTCAGCATGTTGAAGAGACTAAAACCTTTCTTGGCTTTATCCTGTCAAGTAAATAAAGAGCTCCCCATGCGGGTCTTATCAAGAAAGCAAATGCTTTATATTCGGAGGGAAAATTTAATCACAACTGTCAAAGATCAAGCTGCTACTTCTGATAACAAACGTGCTAAGATAGCATCTTATTCAATACATGCTTTCATCTTGACACGCAGGCTAATAAAAGTGAAGGTGTAGTATTTATTTAGCCTCTTGTACAACAGAAATCTCCAAAGAATGATGATCCAAAATGCCCAGTACCAATGCATGAACACAGACAACTTTTCATCCAAGGACAGATTAACTGGTTTACAGAGCAATTGCCGTAAAACAATAACAGTGTGCACTGTTTTTGTGTAGATTTAAAAATCACTATGCATCTATGGCTGTAGCTCAAGGAGAGAGGGTCTGTTTTCCATTACAGAATAAACAAGACCCACTGCACTACAGTAAAGCAGCAACATGGTTGACTCTTCAGCTAGTCACTGTGCCAGCCTCATTAGCCTCTGCCACACCATTCATCCGAGTCTCCGTTCACACCTCCTTCAGAAGGAAGTATGAAGGAGAAAAGCTGGCCCATGTTTGGTATGTGAAACTACACTACTAAGGTGAGACACCTAAAGTAGAAGTGACACTGTGTGCCAACGAGCAAACCACAGTAGTTATCTAGGTGTAGCACTGAGTTCTCCAGTGCCCTCCCTGTCATCTTCTTTGGCCCCCTTCATTTTGAAGTCTAACTTGCCAACTTCTCCTTCAGCCTCCTCGTCCCCAGACCCTGTGGATGCCTCTTAGGCTATGGAACTGTTCACTAGCCTCAATCTATTATATGGTTCCACTCCACACTGCAAAGCTACTACCTTAGCTTGGAGCTCTATCATCCTAACTGTTAGTGATAACTGTGGAGCAGACATCCAGACATTTTGCTAAGTGTTCTGATAAGACAGCTTAAAGAAGCTTCCCTTTAAGATAGCGGGGTATCTTATTTTGATCACAAAGGAGGAAAACAATAGCCAGTTCCTTTTTGAACTAACACTGCAAGCATGTCGAGCATCTGCTAGGTGGTTAAAGCACAAATAGAGAACTTGTCTTTGCCCCCTTCCCTTTTCTCTACCACAACATCTTTCCTATCTTTCCCCTTATGTTGATGTCATAAGTGAGGTACTACATGTCAGCCAGTCACCAAATTTCTGGCACTATAAATGTCACTCCTCTTCCCAGTAAGACTTACTGCAGTGGTGGGAATGGGCTGAAAATATAACATGAACATACATTCATTTGCATTGCAAATGTAGTAAATATGACTAAGGAAAGAAAATAACAGCATAGTTCAGTTTAAACCTGAATTAGCAAATTTAAGTTAGCAATATATCCTCAATATATCCTCAACTAGACAGTATGGCCTCAACGTCTCTGTCTGCTAATAGACTTATGCTCCTGAACATATCACCATACAGCCTGGCTTACGGAACTAATGTATCTTTAGAAAAACCACTACTGCAGGGCATGGCAATTAGAGACCTTTACTGACTTCCTACCTCAGTCTTATCTCCCCCAAATCCTGTCGTATGAAAAATGCAAAATACTAGACTAGTATGTACCCACACATGTCATACAATAAGCATCATAACAACCTCTTTCTCTTCCTTACAGTTGTTTCTAGGAAATACGTACACCCTTCAAGAGTCGGCATTTCCTTTCTTCTCTGAGTACATAGCCACTACCATCGTCCTGCTGAGCTAGTATCTCCCGTCTAACATCACTGCCCGTAGGATTTTCTAAACAGCGCCATTAAAGCACTGAATTATAATATGAATAAGTAAATAAAAAGAAGCAAACAAATATAATTGTGGTTTACCTATAGAAAATAAGAGTTCCACCACGCCTAACATGTTAGGGTAAACCACACATCATAGGATTTTACCCTGAGTCGGCACTAAAGCCTTGGGTCTGTGTTGCAGGAAAAGTGTTACCTACAGCAGAGAATGCAACCAAAGACAGAAAGCTGTGGCGACAAAGGCAGGAAAATAAAAGAGGAAGAGAAAAATTCAATGAAGCACTGATGTCTACGAAGGCCTGGGAGTCAGGACAACAGTGTGAGGTGACTGCAAAGCTACCATGTAGACGGCCACTGACCAACAGCAAAAGCTGAAAAAGATTTAGACTTTCACATTTGTTACCAAGCTAGAGATAGTAAAAACTAAATCCCTTAGCTAGAGTGTGAATGCTACAAGGATTCTTGCAATGTGTAACTGAGAATAATTTGTGGCAAGCAGATCACTAAAGCATTATTACAATGGCACACAACCCAGGAAAGTGGTCTGCTGTACAAAACACTGAATGCGTTTGCTACAAGGAAATTCAAGCTGACAGAAACCAGGAAAAATAAAGAATTATTTAAACTCACACAGTTTTCACAATAGTTTCAACTCATCAATGAGTTCTGAAATGAGTAATCCTAATATTTTTCCTTTCATAAATAAAGAAATCTTATTTGTCTTTTTTTCTGCATATACAAAACATCAAAGAAATATTTAAATAGTTAAAAATCAAAAAATCCAACAGTCCTAAGCCATAAACTAGATGATGGTACCTGAACTAAATAAATATAAAGCTTAAATAATGTTTTGATGTTCTATTTCACTGGTTTGAGAAAGCATAGGTTTAGGATATAATTTAGTTATTAAACAAAATCCTTCAGTTGGACGTGCAGATCAGAGAAAATTAATATTTGGATTTAGTTCAGAGGTTGAGTACATTAGCTCAGTTCACTCTAGGTTTGAGTTCATGGTTCATTTCAAGTTCTTGATAATGAGCCCATCGCAATAAAAATATTTAAATAATGTAATCAGGGCTGACATTTAGAAGTAAGTGTTCAGGCAAATATGTGTTTTAAAAAAACAAACTCACTTTACAGAGAGAGCTAAGGTCAAATCCGAAGGTTTGAGCATTCCGGGAGCCAGCATTCATGTAGTTTCCCATTAGCAACACAAGTTCCAGCAACTTGCTAAAGCTTTTGCTCTTCTTGATCTCCTCGCAGGCAGTACTGACAGCCATGATGTCAGGGTTGATGTTGTTCACCTGCTCTTCAAATTGAAGCTTAAAGAGAATAGCAGTGAGCCGTGGCCGGAGTCTCTTCACATTGCTCATCTGATTGAAAAGAAAATAGCAGATTTCCTTTAAAATGCATGGTATACTTCAGCACTGTACCTCGGCAAGTAATCTGGGATGATTTATTGGTATGACAGTACGGAAGAAGCAATATGTCCCCTGAAACTGATGGCAGGAAGAGGAAAGCTGCTTGTTTCTGTAAGGAATCCAGCCATCCTTCAAAAACAAAATTAAAAATTCAGATGTGCAATGAAAAGAGAGCTTTAATGAAAGAGTGAAGTTTAATTAAGCAATCAAATAAACATTAAAACAAAAGCCAAAGTTTTAAGAAATATAACAGCATACACAGGAAACAGACTACAAAGCAGGCACCGCATCACTAAATAATCTTTGTTCAATACTGAAATATACTGGGTCATGTATAAAACATATTCAGAAAGGTCTAAAAATGGTTTGTTTGCCTCAAATAGCAATTGCTGTCCTCAGAAGCCCTGCTGACTAACAGTATCTGTTAGATAGAGGAAGAGTAAATAGGTCCCAATTTGCACTAAATTGACTTTCTTCAGAAACACAGAAAGTAGAATGACTCCTGACACATACTAAATTAGCAGAATCAGAGGTAGGAAACATGGGCGTAGCAAGAGACAGAGTAGCACAAAGCCACAGGGCTGTCACATGCCAAGGTAACTAGGGAGACTTGGTTTTGCTGCTGAGGATACAGAAGGCTCAATGGCGAGAAAGAACAAAGGCCCGTTCATCCTAAGTTCACGCCCTTTATTCTAGTTCGTGAAGCAAAAATCCACTTAGGTAGAGCTCAAAACCTACATCGGTTTGACGGCTTCCTTGATGAAATACATTAGCAACAGGAGACCTTGGTAAGCTAATGGAGCAGCGATAGTAAGCCTGTTGAAGTTGTTCAAGCAACCATCAAAGGAATTTTGAGACGAGCGCAGATAACGGTGAGCATACACCAGGGTTAAGAGGGCTGGAGAGATGGCTCAGCGGTTAAGAGCACTGACTGCTTTTCCAGAGGTCCTGAGTTCAAGTCCCAGCAACCACATGGTGGCTCACAACGATCTGTAATGGGATCCAATGCCCTCTTACATTGTACTCATATACATGAAATAAATAAATATATAAAAAACAAAGAATGATGAAAAAAAAAAGAGATGAAGGTGCATGTCCAAGATCCTAAGGAAAGGGTGAAATAGAATGTTAAATGAAGCTTGTAGAACAGATATAATAAAAGTCAGGATGGTTCAAGGAAATGAAATATGCACAGAACGATGTCATTTAAATTAATTGTTATTTAAAATAAATAGGACTGGAGTCCTACTTATTTTTTGAATGCATGAATTGTCTATGAATGAATATCTTCTGATGAGGCGAATGCTCATCAACAGTAACATACATGGTAATTCATCTGCACTCGTGTGACACATCATGTGTGCGCAGTGCAAAAAGCAAGCTTCGAAGAGCCAAACTAGAGCATCTCGTAAAAACTCACTCTACGGTCCCGATAAATATTTTCCCTTTCCTTGGTTTCAAAGAACGTATGCAACTTCTGTCTAGAGAAAAAGAAAACAGAAAGCACCTTCATCTACAACAGAATAAAAAGGAAGTAGACTCAACAAAGTATTTTTAATGTACTTTAGAGGTTAAGCAATACAAAATTATAGAATGAGAACGGGTCACTATATTAGAACTTTAATTCCTATAGTGCATAAATTGATCCTTTTAGATCTCTATCACAAAAAAAGTAGGGATAAATTGTGATTACCCCTCATAATCTCATTTGTCTAGAATTAAAATACACTGAATGACCCCAAACAGATTAATTTTCCTGGATTATTGTTCAATCCTTAAACACCCACATTCCCTGGCAGTGCGGATGCTACTTATTAAATGTAATACCTTTAGGATGGGGAAGAACAAAGAAGAGCACTAAAATGTAGGGCATGTGATCATGGCCACTCAAAGGTGGCATCAAGCCCATGACAACTCTGGTTCACACTGGCCCCCACTCATGATTATGGAGTCCAGTGCAGTCACAGTTTTCTCGTTGCCCGTGCAATGTAATGCTGAGGTATTACAAAATATGATAATCGCAGCATAGATTAATGTACTATTTATGCACAAAGAGGAAGGGGAAAGAAAGGCTGGTTAACTGACTACATTATACCACCCCAAAATATGTTAAAATTTTCCTTCTGACAAGCTAACCATATGTAGCCAACATAAAGTAATTAATTTTCCTAGAGAAACATAACCCAGATTTGTATGACTAATGAGTGTATCTGGCACCAAGGACAGGTACTGTGAAGAGAAAGTCTATGATGTAATGCAGAACGGAGTTCTGCATGTGCACGAAAACCCTGACAAAGCAAAGTCACAGGAAGTAACCTACAGAACAGTGGCTGCGAGGAGGACCTTTGTTTTCATTAGCTTTCTGCTTCCTATTGCTCTCCCCTGTAAACTTGGATAAACCCATATTTGGCTGCTACTAGATTTCCTATCTGAAAAAAATTACTGAGCTGAAATGGGAACTTCAGAGGTCAACCTAGGCTCCGTGGTAGCCAAGAATGACAAGGATTCCCTAGGCCAAGTGGATTCCTAGTTTAATGATGGGGACCACCTCAGGGCAATGGTCCACGGTCTTGAGATTTACAACAATCATAAGATTTGAAATGAACAGTTGCTTCTCCAGGCACACTAAAATTTAAAAAGGGTAACAGTGGAAGAATATCTCTATAAACTTGAAAAGCCTTTCTGCTCCTCACCAGCTCCCATTTTTACCAAGACTGAGGAGTTGCGTCCTGTTCTTAGGAAGCTCTCAGTCAGCTGCATGTGGAACAGGAAAGCTGGGTGCTAGACTAGCACCCAGAGAGGCAGTAGGAAGCCTTGGAGGTGACAAAAGGGGAGAAACAGAACAGGAGTCAGGAGCAATAGGAAAACTGGACTGCAAGCTAAATTATAATCAGAAAATCAGGGCAGAAAAGCTATGATTTCATTTCACAATTAAGATATAGTTTTTGTAGTATAATCTCAAGATACCCAAATCTATGATACTGATTTATAATCTGAACATTAAGCTAAAAATTAAAAAGTGTTTTGATCTTAGACTTATTTTTTAAAAACGTTTTAAAAAAGATTTATTGTTTATTTTATGTGTGTGAGAGTTGTACCTTCTTATCTGCACCATGTACCTGCAGTGCACACAGGAGCCAGGAGAGGGAGTCAGATCCCTGGCAACAACAGTCAGATGGTTATCCAGCACCATGAGAAATAAACCCAGGCTCTCTGGGAAAGCAGCCAGTTAACGGAACACTAAGCTCTCTCCCTATCACAGCAGTCCTACTACTGAAGGCAGAACAACACAGTTGATGCCACTATTCATAGAGAACAACACAGAAGACGCAAGTTCAAGAACAAAAAAAGTAACTTTTACTTCAAAATTTTGTTTCTTGGGCACACACAGGAGCAGTGGTGTAAGGAAACACAAAAGCCAATGAAGACATGAGAATAGACTAGATCCATTGTACCCTGGGAGAGGAACTGAAGTCCTAGTTACTGTTCTTGGGGCCACTGCTTCTCATTTAGTATTGTCTCAAACAGCAGAAGAGGTAACATCCCATAATTTCATTACAGGGTAATTTTATCCACTATTCCATAAAGAAAAACTAAATCAATTTTTATTTTTTATAACAACTCTGTACTACCATTCAATACAGTTCTTGTTATAGTGTCTTTTATTATAGTCAGGAGTTGCACTTATTAAAAACTGGAGGAATTTTTCTCCTTCTCTACTTTGCAGAATTTATGTGGTCTTAACTCAAAAGAAGTTTGAGTGATTAGTATCCTTGTCAATATTCTCTAAAGCCCTAAAACTAACCAGTGACATTTCTATCACTGCAGTAACTTATTGACTGAGAAGATGGCAGGTCCAATCCTAGCTGCCCTAATGCTCCAGATACATGCCTGGTAAACAGATCACTATAAGGAAGGGTGGAACAGACAGTGTATGCGTAGACTTGTCTAAGAGCAAAGTCGTCCATTGTCTGTGGGAGAGGGATGATAAGCAATGGCGTGGATGGGAACTGCATTGTAGCTTCTGAAAGGCAAGGACAGTACTTTGAGAGAGTGCTGGCTGGGATCTAACAGGAGTAAAGGCATTAAAAGAAAGTTTTAAACTCAGTCTTTCTAATTATGTGGAAAAAATTGTCTATCTTCCACTGTTAGCAGGCCAATATGTTCGTGATCTCCAGAAAACTCGGGGGAAAGAAGTTAATTTCATTTAGAGAAAAACTGAAAGGGGGTGGGGGGGGGGAACCTATCCATGTGGCTTATGTCTGGGTAGTACTCAGAATATCAAAGATGTTTTTAAAATAAATGTGGCCTTATGATATTAAAGCTGTTATGCTAAAATTATTTAAGAAAACTAAACAACAGCAAAGTACATATGGTATAATTTTTACATGCTTCATAGAAGCAAAGCAATGCCAAGACTTGTACATTTATACTCTGTATAAATCTGCCTTCAGTTTCACTGACTCCTCTGCTTGCTCCAATATACTATTAAACCTATGAATTAAAATTTTCAATTTAGTTATTGAACTTTTCAGTTCAAGCATTCCCATATGGTACATTTTGAGTCACTTCATTTCTTTGCAAATATTTCTTAATTAAGGATCATTTTCATTTCCCCTGTCTGCCCCTTTCGCTCACCCATCCCCAGATCTACACTATGCTTATAGAAGTGCAATCCATAGTTGAAACAATTTGGAAAGCAATTTGTTTTGCCATTTTTCTTAACAATTTGTCTAGCTTTCTTACTCCTCAAATTTTAAGTTCTGTGTTCAATGTCATAAGTGCAAACCTGTACCCATGCCAAGTCCCACGGCCTCCCTTTGAAGATTACGGGTTCTTCCTTCAGCAGGCAAACCAGGCACGGAGTGATCACCTAGGCTGGCATGGGCTTCCTTCCATCCCTGCTGTGCTTGAGAAGCTCTGTAAATTAAGAGCATTCTAACTAAGCAGTATTCAGTCCCCAAATTTGTCCCCGAAGAATAAGCTTGCCTTTAGTTTTTATGGTGGAGAGGGACCTTTCCCTATGGTGGTGACCCTCGTGCCTGAAACCATTTTCTTCCTTTTTTTCCCCTTTGTTCAAGTCAATATCAAGAATGTTGATAAACTGTTTCCTCCCACTGGGCAGGGCCAGAAGCCCAGGAGCTACCAGGGTCACTGGACTTCCAGATGCTCTATTACACACTCGTCCTGCTGAAGCTTTTTCTGGCCGTTTGCTCAGCCCAGGACACTGACTGACTCAAGGTGGATCTCCTCCGTCTGTGCTCACGTCCCTTTGGCACAGCCCCTGCATCTTTAGTCCTGCAGACTGCTGTATCCTCTACTGCAACTTATCTTTGCAGTTGATGGTGGAAATACATCAACAGAACAAAGACTGAGGCTGAGTTCTGGTCATCTGTGAGTTTCTCTTATCATGGAACACAAATGGCCCTACATACTCCAGTCTGAAGCAGTAAGCCAGTACCCTGCCTCCAATCCTTATACTCTACATGGTTCTCTTAAATTGGTTAAATTTATTCCTATATATTTTAAGGTTTCTGACACTACTAGAAGTAGAATTCTAAAAGCATTTTATTATGGAAAATTTTCTATTATTAAAAAAAGAAGCCTTTGTTACCCAAATTTCCCAGTTATTAATATTTGCCTCATATGTCCTATCACACTCTATATTATGTCTATATAAACTGCTATCCACAAGATTCTCCTGTTAGGTTTTCCCTACTTAATAGTAATAATTCACAAGAAGATGATTTGTGGACAAAGGAATACTTTAAATATATACATTAACCTATGTCCAAAGTTTCAGGTATATATAATCCGTATCAAAAGTTCCACATGTGTATAACATGTTACAATGAGATCAGCATACTCAGTGAACAGTCCTTACAGCATTTCCTGAGTTCCATGATAACTGACCTTCACAGACCTTTCAAACGCAATAGTAGTTTAAAGAACATGGAATAAAACTTTTAATGAGCCAAGATATATCTTCAATAATTATACATTAAGGTAGGAGTTAAAGAAAATTGTCTAATTCTACAGTAATTTAGCTAACTATAGTCTCATTTCCCACTATATTCACTGAAAAGCCTTACGAGGATCCATGTGACCTCTATATTCAGACTACTATAATACAGAAGAAAAGATCCAAGGCACTGCTGACAGTCTTAGCTGAAAAGCCCCCTATAAACATTGCTGGCAAAGTGCTGAATCATTAGAGACCTCTGTGCTTATACGTGCAAAACACTGTAGGCTTTATCCCTAATGAATGATGTATGACTAGTAATTAGGATGTGACTCTAATGGTGTTTTGTTTTTCCAAATGAACTGAATTAAGCCAATTATGCAATGAAATTTCAGTGTTTTATAGATGGCCTAACGAGAAAGCATCATGTTTCTGTAAAAAACAGAAAGACAATGTATAAGCCAGCAAAAAGAAAACCACACAATCCAAGTGTAAATACAAATGTGTTCCTTTGTACTTTGATTATATACTATTTTAAATCTGCAAGATAAAATATAGAAACACAATCTCCAAAATTATAATCAAAGTGAGCAACAATTTCATGGCTTTATTTAGATGTACATTGGGTTTAAAGGGCACCTACAGCCCAAGAAACACAAGAGGGATTGCCACCATAGGAAAAGAAGGATGGCCATTGGTGTTATGAATGAATGAAAATACAGGATACAAAAGTAAAGAGTGAAGGCAGATGGCATCATGATAATCAATACTTTCATGAAGACTTGGCATTTGAGCACCACAGCAGTAAACAGTAAAAACAAGGAAATGTGAATGGATGGAAAGACAGTGGAAATGAATGAAACCATGGAAGGAAAAGAATGGGAAAACATGCTGCAGAAAAGCAGAAACCAGGTTTCTTCCGAGTTATGATGCAAGAAACCACCAGAAAAATAAAAAGAAACCCAAAAAGAATTCCTGACACTAGAATAACTAACTGTTAAAGGCAATCTCTGAGGAAGAAGGAAAGTGGTGGAGTATAAGTAAGTAAACACAGACAGGACTTCACAGCATTGATGTCTTAATATTCTTCTCAGACGGAAGCTGTCAAACCTCTGCTGGCAAGGCTGCCTTGAATACTGGATCCCCCTGCTGTTACTCCCTAGATCCTAGAAGTATAGGTCTGTGCAATCATGACTGGACAGAAACAGGGGTGTTTCCACTGAATCTCCTTACACATGCATTCTCTAGGTCTGCTGGGATGGAACTGAAGCAAAAGGCACTGTTACCAAGTCCACTGACTTGACTTCTATTACTGGGAACATGGTGGTGCAAGGACAGAGATAACTTCTGAAAATTGTCCTCTGACCATGCCACATGCTCCCCCATGTGGGCTTGCACACACCCAGGCTAAATAAATGTATACTAAATTAAAATACACACTATAAAGACAATTAACAATTAGTAAAACAACATGAGCAAGAAAGTTAAAAAGAATACTGACGGTGCAGTTAAAAGAAATGATAAATTCTGCAGAAAGACACTGCAGTCAAGAAGATGAGATGATATACAGTACGGCTAACAGTTTCAAACTAAAACGCATGGAGGACCACATTTTATAAAGGCTAAACCATTTACTTACCCTCTTCTATGAGACAGTATATTCTGTACCCAAGCTACAATCAGTTGCAAAATAGTCCAATTAAAGTGCAGAAATCTCAGAATGGAAAAAAAGAAAAGCTCAGGTAAGAATGTAGGCTCAGTAGCGGAACCCGTACCTACCATAGTATCCCATCTGCACAAAAAGAGAGGCAGATGGGCAGTTTTTCCCAACTAGCAGTCTGTCTACGAAAATGACTATGGAGAAAGGTAGCAAAAGACACTGTGTGATGCCTAGTAAAATATGAAGATTGAGAATAATCTACGTGATTACGATGAATGCCATTGTGTCGCCAATGACAACTGTCTTACTCACTCTTCTATTGCTGTGAAGATATTGTGACCATGAACAAGGCAACTCTTACAGAGAAAACATTTATTCAGGGACTTGCTTACAGTTGGAGAGGTTGAGTTCATTATCATTGTATCAGCAGCATGACAGCACTCATGCTGCTGGAAGGTGCAGTAGCTGAGAGGGCTATATCCTGCAAACAGAGATGGACAGATAGTGGAGGTGGGGAGCTGGGGGAGGCATTGACATGAGGAGACAGAGAGAGCAAACTGGGCCTAGCATGAGCTTCTGAAAACTTATACTCTACCCCCAGTGACACACATCCTCCACCAATAAGGACATACTCCTACTACTTCTCCAGTAGTGCCATTCCCTGAAGACTAAGCATACAAATAAATGAGTCTATAGGTGCCATTCTTATCAAAACCATCCTCTAGTCCCTGGCCCCCAATGACTTGTAGCAATATAATAATGCAGAAATGCATTCATTCCAACTTCTGTCACAGTTTCAAAACTGTTTGAAATCCGAAAGTTCAAAGTCTCTTCTGAGACAAAAGACAATCTCTTAGCTTTAAAAAACAAGATAAAAAACATTTCAGATATGTCTAATATTCAATGATACAGAATATACCCTGTCTTTCCAAAACAGAGGAAACAGAGCACAGTGAGGAAATACTGGACTGAAGCAAACCCCAAATCAGCAGTGCAAACTCCAAATCAACATCTACATGCCTGAGGGCAAATGATTCTTCAGCTTTGTTGGCTGCAACATCACTCTTGGGCTGGTTCAGTGCTCACCATGCAGCTTTGTTTTATAAGCATCCCATGGTTCTGGTTTCTTCAATATTTTGGGGTGCCCAACACAATTCAATTTTCACATTCACAGGTTTATACAAGGACCTCTCTGAGTTTCCATTCAGGAACATGTCCAATACACACATGTTTGGCCTCTAAAGCTATCCTTAAGTAAAATGGAAACACCCTTTATTACGTTCTTCACTCTAAAGACATAAGTATGTGGTCAAATTTGCCAAGTTCTGCTTCTTGCTGGGGCTGGAACATGACCCTGTCCTTTAGCTATATTTGCATCAGCTTTAACAAGAATTAAAGGTTACTAGCACTGCCTAGGTTTTCTTTAATAATTTTCGTAAGTTGGAAGCCTAGATACTTGGGACCTTACCTGGAGGTCACCACACCCTTAATTCCATTATCATTAGACTTAAAACCCTTTTATCTCCTGGAACACTGGATTTGACTGTAACAAATAGGTCTTAGTGTTCCCTTTCTCCTTAAACCCTACGTTGTGCATTTTCCCATCCCCAACTTGCTCATTTTCCCTGTAGACCTGTATAAGAATGACCACTATTAACAGCATGACACAGGCACTACTAAGCTTTCTTGAAATCTCCTCTGCCAATTCCGCTAATCTAATAGGGTAAATTGAAGGGCAAGGGCATAGCCACATTCTTTGCCAGAATATCACAAGAAGAGTCTACAGGCGACTAACTAATGTTCTGCCTTTCTGATCCTCCTTGACACATGAACACATAACACATCACCCTCATCACTACTTTCTTCTATGCTCCTACTAGGATGCCCCGTGCACTTGAAGCATCCAACTGCTTTTCTGGTCTAAAGTCCCAAAATCCATATTAATCTGACAAACAGCATGGTCAGAGCTTGTCCCGGCAATATGCCACTCCTGCTACCAACTCCTATCCTAGACACTGTTACATTGCTATTAAAAGACACCATGAGCAACACAACTCTTATAAAATAAAATATTTAATTGTGGGAGTTACCTTATGATTTTGAGAGGAGTAGTATATTATCATTATAGCAGAGACCATGGCACCATGTGTGGTGCTGGAATGGTAGCTGAAAGCTACATCTTGATCCATAGGCAAGGAGAGAAAACAAAACTTGCCCTACTGTGGGCTTCTGACACATTTCTCCAACAAGTCATACCTACTCCAAAAAGGCCATGAGTTCTAAATCCTTCTCAAAACATTCTACTGTCTGATGACTAAGCATTCAAATACATGAGTCTATAGGGGCATTCTTATTCAATCACCATACTAAGGTTACATCTTTTCTTAATATTTTTGAGAAACATTTTTTTTTTTTTTTTGCCAATTCTAGCTGGATTTTACAATAGACTGTGATTCGAGGATTCTAGAAGACAAGGCTAGAAGACAGAAAGTTCAGAGCCAGCAGGGCTACTCAACATGACCATAGCATAAGACACATAAATAATAAATAAGTAAAAAAGTAAATAAAAGGTAAATAAAAAGTTTAACATTGGCTTGCAGCTGCCATTTCATTGACGTGGATTAAGTGAACACATAGAAAAATGCAATCCTTTCATGGTTTTGCAAATTTAACTGAACTGGACGGATTTGAAAACTCATTAAAATACTATAAATATACTTCCACTGAAGTGTCAGTTTGGCTAAAGCATCTAAACTTGCAAATCTTTAATTACATATTGAAGACTTTTCAGTCAGAGGATGAAGTAAGAGTTAATCACAGAATAGAAAAGTCATAAGCTGGAGGCAGGATCCAAACGATTGCTTCAACAACACAATTCATGGGGTTGAATAAAATAGTTCATCATCTGGTCCAAAAGCTAATAAATACCACTAAGAAATATTCATGGATTTCTGTTTGTTTGTTCTTTCTCTTTTGGGGGGATGCTGAGGCAGGAGCATTGGAACTGCCTACATGGACAAGCACCAAGGCTTCAGAAAAATGTATTTAGAAGTAATGAGATAGAAGCATTTTTCTGTAATGTTTGAGAACTAGTTCATATGTTTAAACACTAGCTACTCAAAAATAACACTTATATGATTAATTCACTGAAATTTTGTGTGCCATTTTATACAATCTTGCTCTTTCCCTGATGCTACCACATTAATTAAGGGGCTATATATTTATTGAAAATATAGGCTTCATATTTTCCTGAGTGAGGTAACCCAGTCACAAAAGAATAGAATGGTATGCACTCCATAGTAAATGAATATTAGCCAAAAAGAAGCTAGAATACCCACAATACAACTCCCAGACCATATGAAACTCAAGAAGAAAGAAGATCATAACAAAGTGTGGAATACTCAGGAATACTCAGTAGGGGGAAGAGAATAATCTCTGGGAGGTAAAGCAGAGAGGGATCAGGGAGGAAGAGAGGAAAAGGAGGGGAAAAAAAGAGAACCAGTTCAGATATGGGAGGAGATAGGGAAGAAGTATAGAGAGTCAGGAATTTAAAAGTAGGTGTGTAGCAGTGGGGGAGGGGGAATTGGGTGTAGCCACTAGAAAGTCCCAGATGCCAGAGACCCAAGAAGTTCCCAGGACCCACCAGGGAGGACTTTAGCTAAAATACCCAACAAAGGAGATTGAGAACCTGCAGAGACCATATCCAGTGGATAGGAAAGGCCCTTAGTTGAGAGAGGGGGCACCCACCCACCTCAAAAAGTTTAATCCAGAATTCCACATGTCAAAAGGAAATGCTGGGACAAAGAGTGGAGCAGAGACTGAAGGAAAGGCCATCCAGAGACTGCTACACCTAGGGATCCATTCCATCTGCAGACTATTGCTGAGGCCAAGAAGTGCTTACTGACAGGAGCTGGATAAGCTGTCCACTGAGAAGCTCTGCCAGAGTCGGACCAATACAGATTCAGGTGTACACAGTGAAACATTGGACTGAGGGCAAGGTCCCCAATGGGGAAGTTAAGGCAAGGACTGTAGGAGTTGAAGGGGTTTATAACCTCATAAAAAGAAAAAACAATATTAAAGCACCCCCAGAGCTCTGAGGGACTAAACCACCAACCAAAGAGTACACTGGGAGTACCCATGGCTCCAGCTGGATATGTAGCAGAGGATGGCCTTATCTGGCATCACTGGGAGGGGAGCCCCTTGGTCCTGTGGAGGCTTGATGACCCAGGATAGGGGAACACTAGGCTGCTGAGGCAGGAGTGGGTGGATGGGTAGGGGAGCACCCTCATAGAGGCAGGGGAAAGAAAGAGGGTTAGAGGACTTGTGAAGGAAAATCTGGGAATGGGGATGACATTTGAAATGTAAATAAATAAAATAACCAATAAAAAAAGAAAACATAGGCTTGCTAACAATGATACCTTGCTGGATTTCTTAGCTTTGATTATTTGTGTTTTTATTGTGCTTCTCCAGTAGGACAAAAAAATTCATTTGGGGACTTCTACAAAGAAAGCAGAGGCTTTTCAGAAATCTATTTAGTGTTTAATTCAAGTTACTCTTCAGGTTAATAAATAGGTGGAAGCATTCTGGGAGCATTCTAATTAAGTCCTCAGTGTGCTTTAATCAAGTAACTTCTATAGTCATCCACAAGGAAGTAATGTCAATCTTTGTGAAGATGACAGAGATGTGATTTGAGCCTGAAAGCCATGCAGAGTGAGAGAGAACAATGAGATACTGACCAAACATGACAATCAGCCAGTGGGTAGAATGGATGAGACTACTGAGAAACATATACAAAGAAGACATATAAAGGAAGACAGGTGGGCAAAAAGCATTGTCTAACTGTATTTATTACTGGGACCAGAAGTAAAACAGTGGGCAATTCCAAGAGAAGTAGTAAGAAACCAAGTAAGTACTAAGCGAAGACCATGGGAGACATAGTATATCCTAGATAGGGAAAACAAAGCAGGTCCCCAAATTACACAACATAAGAGAATATAACAGGTTCTGGTCTAGTTATAAGGGGAAAGATTGTGAAAAGTTACGAGCTGAGAAAGGACAGCTCATCCAGTTAAGTGTTTGTCTTCCAAGCAAAACAACTATAGTCTGATACCAGATCCCTGCCCCAGCCCCAAAAGTTGCTGCAACATATACTGATAACTAGAGGAAGGCAGAAACAGGTGATCCCTCAGGATGGCAAGGTAGCAAGTTCAGCCTATTGAAGAAGATATCTAGCAATTGAAGACCCCATCTCAAAAAAGGAAAAAAGTAAAAGGTAGAAGAGCCTAAAAATGTAACACCAGCATCAAGTTGTCCTCTGCGTACCACATAAATACACACATGCACGAACTCACAAACACATACACACACCTCAACTTCTCTTCTCTTAATGAGAATTCAAAATGTAGAACTTAAGGGGCTGGGGATTTAGCTCAGTGGTAGAGCGCTTGCCTAGCAAGCGCAAGGCCCTGAGTTCGGTCCCCAGCTCCAAAAAAAAAAAAAAAAAAAAAAAAGAAACAAAATGTAGAACTTCTAAATAAAATTCTATACAATAGCTTTAGACAAAACATAAACAATGTGTCAATGAGAGTCCTAAGAGAATGCCTCTAGAGGTCCAACACCCTTTCCTATTGAACTCAATGGCATGGGTACTTTATTTTGGCTATTGGGTCCACAGAAATGATGTCTACAGGATCTCTGATCAAAGGACAGAAACACTGCACTTCGCTATAGCATGAAACTTATAGAGAGAAAAAAGAAAAGGAATAAAGGAGCAATAAGAAAATAAAAAAGAACATTCAATTACAGTTGAAAATCACTAACAATGGAAGCTTTTCGATAAATTAAAATTTATATACTAAGTCTTGTCTACTTACTGTTTACATGTAAATAAAATGTTAGGACAATACTAACATAAAAAATAATGTAAAACACAAGTGTTTGGAGGAATTTTTAGGCAATCTTTGCTTGGTAGGATTTGGGGAAATATATTGAGACAAGGATTTGGCAATGGGAAAGCTAGTGGTAAATAAATTAATGTTAGCATTTCTCTAAAGGAAGAAAAAAAATCAATGACTATTCCTTATTCCTAATAACAATAATATCTAGACTTGAACATAAGACTGACACCCTGGGAAGGGAAGAAAAAGAGTAGTAATAATGGATCCTAGCTGAGCTGGAGAAAAGGAAACCTGACCCAGTCTTAGAGGGAAGGAAACAAACACACTCATCCGTTCAAAAGAGCAAGGTCTGCTGTGCGAGATAAGGAAAGCTAATGAAACATACAGTTGAATACAAAATAAAAACATAAGCAAAGCAAAGACCGTGAGGCAAAAATCTCAGACAAGTGTCCTAATTAATCCAATACATATGTGGTCAAAGCAGCACCGAGCTGTGTTTCAGGATCCCTGGGGTGAATTAAATAGGAGAACACAACTGAGTATGGTTTCCCAGAGAAGTGGTAAAGTGCATAGCCCTAGATAGCTACTCCACTTGGTAACTAACATAGGACAGAAAAATGAGGAACGGTAGCAGGCATACAAGAGTGTGGACTCAGATCAGGTAGTCTACACCACGCTGCTTAAAAAACAGGGACATCTACTCCCATTTGGGTCCTGAGACTCCTGGGGGAAAAAGAGATTGCTATTTTGGGTTTGGAAAGAAAAACAGACAAAACAGGTCACGAGCAAAGAAATGCAATATAAGGCTAAACCTATCTGGAAATGTTTCCCATTGCATTATATTATCCTCTAGTGCATACATCTCCAGCTGGGCAATATTGCAAGAGGTCTGAACCTGGAAATAACACAGTAGGGTGGGAGCAATGTGATGTGGAAATGGGAAGCAGAAACCATCAGTATGGAGGTTCTTGGTTAAGACATTTATTCATACACGTTTCAGCTGTGTGTTCAGAGATGTATGCATGAATTCCATGCATTATGTGTGGTATATATTCAAAGTTGTATGTAGTACATGTATGAATTATGCATGTATTTAAGTGTTGATTTACAAGGAGGCCAGAAACCACCAGCTATCATCCATCTTCCATTGCTGCGTCTTACTCCTGTGAAACAGGATTTCTCAGTGAACGAGTTGACAGTTTTGTTCTAGGCCAGCTGTTTATGGGTGCTGAGCATAAGAACTCGGGTCCTTATGCTTCCTCATGAAGTACTCTTTTTTGGTTCTTTTTTTTTTTTTTTTTTTTTCGGAGCTGGGGACTGAACCCAGGGCCTTGTGCTTCCTAGGCAAGCGCTCTACCACTGAGCTAAATCCCCAACCCCCTCATTAAGTACTCTTAACCTCAAAGCCATCACTAGGGCTTTCCAACTCCTCTTACCATAGTGGCTAGTGTACGAATAATATGAATATATAAACTCTGTGAACAGTTCATCAGTGAAGTCACATAACAGAATCAGTGTGTACTTGCTAGTCTGTCTGCGTTAGCTTTTTGGATCTACTCGTGTCATCTACTTAAAAACCCAAAATTAACTTTTCTCACTGCTAGTCTCACCAAGACTTCATCTATGAAGTATAACAAGTCATAGGTACCACACCATGACGAGGACTTATGTCGTGGCATACAGCCCTCCATAACTCCAGTGTGAGGATCAAGCACCCTCTTTCTAGCCACTACAGGCACAGAAACATATATGGTGCACATATATGCAGGCTGGCAAACATCCACAAACTTAAAAAAACCACACACCTTGAAAAACAGGTCTCAAGAGAAGGGAGTAGAAGCTATATTATCTGTGTGAGAATCTTCCAGCAGTCTTAGAAAAACTGGGGAAGAACCAGGGGGCATTAAGACCCAAAGCACAAGGATACAGGAAGAACTAAAGACAGTGAATAGAGCAAGAGAGTGAAATTTTGCCAAAGTCAACAGCAAACAAGATGTACATTGTACCTAGACCTTGAGGTTGTCTGTAACACTGAGATAAAAGAACAGCCCTACAACAGTGATGTAAGCAAGCACATTGTGCATAGATAATGCTACAGTATCACAGAACAGTAAGAGTCACATATCCTGAAATGGAAAAAAAATGTTCAAAATAAAATTGTGAAGACACTGACAGCAGCTGACAGACTAGGCTGTCCCTAAGATGTATGTGCTTTGATAACTCTGAAGACATCTGAGATAGCACCTACATCCATGTACAAAAGGAAAGAGAGGGAGAGAGCCAGGGAGAGAGAGGAAGTGCTAAGAAATTCATGCATCATTACAGCTATAATATGGCAAAATCAAAATCCAACTCCAGGTCTAGCAGATCCATCTATAAATACAGAGAATGACAGTTGGATGTAGAATCCCATACCAAGCTATTTAAATGCACAGCCAATGCTAGGAACATGTTCAGTTGCATAGCAAGTCTTCGTGAGCCAAGACTCAATGGCTTTAGTTTTCAACATTTAAAAAATAAAAATAATAAAGCACCTTGAGGGCTTTTTAAAATTGATTTACCAAGTATTTATTGGATACTAACTAGATACCCGATACTGTTCAAGACAATAAAAACCCACTAATGGGCACCAGAAACAATCGTTCTTGTTGTAGAATACTGTGTAAAAATGATAGAGTAACGGAGCATAAGGTGATAAGTGGGAATACAGTGGATACTGCAGAGATGCTCTGGCCCCTAAGTGAGTAAATCTCAAGGGTGGCTCTATGGTAACACCGCCCACAAGCTGACCTGTGCAGAAAGAAAGGAGGCTGTGAGGTAACGCCATCTCAAGTTAGAGACAGCATGGGCAACAAGCTAGGGGAAACAAGGTCCACAGAACATGAACACGCAAAGGCTAGAACTTTCTGAGGGTCACACGAGAATGCAACTGACATGTGTTTTATGAAAAGTTGAGAGAGGAAGCAGGGATATGTTTGAGGGAGGTATGGTAGAGGCCCTGTGGTTAAAGTGATGTTACTAAAAGAGAGTCAGACATGAAGGAAACACCAAGGTAGAAACAGGCTGCATGGAGACTTATAAGCAGAATACTGCGCGGATGTGAAATCTCCCAGAGCAAGCAATATTTTGCACTTTTTGCCATCAAAAAGCAGAGAAATTAATATGTCACAATTAAATTTTCAAACTTTTAGGGAAACTCACTACTGTTAGCAACTCAATGGAACTGCATATTATTTGGGTCATGCTGTGTTTTTATTAGTCCTAATAAATTAAAGAATTGCAGAGTTATTTAATACAGCTGACAATCTGCTAATTTCAAGAGAACATGGGCAACAAAAGCTCACAAGAGATTCCATTCAGAGTTCAATGACACTTTTCTTCCCACTCTACAGCGAACACAATTGGTAAAATGTAAGTGATTTTTCTACTTAATGGCAAGATTTGATATTATTATTTTGATTTAGATTTGAACTAAATGAATTTATTCCTTTGATTCAATGAGGTTTTTGAGGGAAGAACATGCCAGTCCCGACTGGCACCTTCATCTGAGCTTACCACATAGGAAAAGTGCATTTACTAAGCTGACACATTAGACAGGTCTATTGTCCTTCATGAGGGCAGGGTCTGCAGGCAAGTGATATTCTCCTATTTCTCTACACAGATCCACATATCCTCACAGCTAGTAGTTCTTCCTCAAAATCGCTAATGCCACACAACCCTGTCCCCTCCAAGTCCTGCTTAGATTTTGAAACAAGCAGCAACAGTGTCATAAACTCAGCTTGTATGGTTCCCTAGATTGGAGACTTTGATTTACCTCAGAGAGGTGGCAAGCAAAGGCAAACACCACCAAAGGCTGCCACTGCTGAGCCTGTCCTCTGGGGAAAGAAGGGAAACAGGAAGGCCTGCATAATTTCTCTACCCCTCCACTGCATGCCATGCATTTCCTTGGCTCCCTCACTCCTCTCATCTGCCCACAAAGCTATCTAAGTGCCACCTGCTCCAGAGCAACAACTGCACTTAGCATCCTGACCTCCCACCTCACCCAAGCACACGCATCAGCTGTTCATCTGCACTGTGAATATTTTCAAGAAAATCTTCCTTTTGCAAGGTGTCTCTTCATTTACAGAGACATCGACACTCACTCTATCTCACACTCTTCTGTCACTGGGTTAGCCTTGTTTCCTGGTATTTCTCAAATTGGATAGAACACCCTCATATAAGCCGGGGGGTAGGTGGGGTTGAGGTTCATGGACTGGAAACTGGGAAAGAGGAAGATTTGAAATGTAAATAAAAAAATAAATTAAAAATAAGAAATACAATATCGACGCAAAAATACTCAATAAAATTCTGGCAAACCGAATCCAAGAGCACATCAAAACAATCATCCACCACGATCAAGTAGGCTTCATCCCAGGCATGCAGGGATGGTTTAATATACGGAAAACCATCAACGTGATGCATTATATAAACAAACTGAAAGAACAAAACCACATGATCATTTCATTAGATGCTGAGAAAGCATTTGACAAAATTCAATACCCCTTCATGATAAAAGTCTTGGAAAGAACTGGAATTCAAGGCCCATACCTAAACATAATAAAAGCAATATACAGCAAACCAGTTGCTGACATTAAACTAAATGGAGAGAAACTTGAAGCAATCCCACTAAAATCAGGGACTAGACAAGGCTGCCCACTCTTTCCCTACTTATTCAATATAGTTCTTGAAGTTCTACCCAGAGCAATCAGACAACAAAAGGAGGTCAAGGGGATACAGATCGGAAAAGAAGAAGTCAAAATATCACTATTTGCAGATGATATGATAGTATATTTAAGTAATCCCAAAAGTTCCACCAGAGAACTACTAAAGCTGATAAACAACTTCAGCAAAGTGGCTGGGTATAAAATTAACTCAAATAAATCAGTAGCCTTCCTCTACACAAAAGAGAAACAAGCCGAGAAAGAAATTAGGGAAACGACACCCTTCATAATAGACCCAAATAATATAAAGTACCTCGGTGTGGCTTTAACCAAGCAAGTAAAAGATCTGTACAATAAGAACTTCAAGACACTGAAGAAAGAAATTGAAGACGACCTCAGAAGATGGAAAGATCTCCCATGCTCATGGATTGGCAGGATTAATATAGTAGAAATGGCCATTTTACCAAAAGCGATCTACAGATTCAATGCAATCCCCATCAAAATACCAATCCAATTCTTCAAAGAGCTAGACAGAACAATTTGCAAATTCATCTGGAATAACAAAAAACCCAGGATAGCTAAAACTATCCTCAACAATAAAAGGACTTCAGGGGGAATCACTATCCCTGAACTCAAGCAGTATTACAGAGCAATACTGATAAAAAACTGCATGGTATTGGTACAGAGACAGACAGATAGACCAATGGAATAGAATTGAAGACCCAGAAATGAACCCACACACCTATGGTCACTTGATTTTTGACAAAGGAGCCAAAACCATCCAATGGAAAAAAGATAGCATTTTCAGCAAATGGTGCTGGTTCAACTGGAGGGCAACATGTAGAAGAATGCAGATCGATCCATGCTTATCACCCTGTACAAAGCTTAAGTCCAAGTGGATCAAGGACCTCCACATCAAACCAGACACACTCAAACTAATAGAAGAAAAACTAGGGAAGCATCTGGAACACATGGGCACTGGAAAAAATTTCCTGAACAAAACAACAATGGCTTATGCTCTAAGATCAAGAATCGACAAATGGGATCTCATAAAACTGCAAAGCTTCTGTAAGGCAAAGGACACTGTGGCTAGGACAAAACGGCAACCAACAGATTGGGAAAAGATCTTTACCAATCCTACAACAGATAGAGGCCTTATATCCAAAATATACAAAGAACTCAAGAAGTTAGACCGCAGGGAAACAAATAACCCTATTAAAAAATGGGGTTCAGAGCTAAACAAAGAATTCACAGCTGAGGAATGCCGAATGGCTGAGAGACACCTAAAGAAATGTTCAACATCTTTAGTCATAAGGGAAATGCAAATCAAAACAACCCTGAGATTTCACCTCACACCAGTGAGAATGTCTAAGATCAAAAACTCAGGTGACAGCAGATGCTGGCGAGGATGTGGAGAAAGAGGAACACTCCTACATTGTTGGTGGGATTGCAGACTGGTAAAACCATTCTGGAAATCAGTCTGGAGGTGCCTCAGAAAATTGGACATTGAACTGCCTGAGGATCCAGCTATACCTCTCTTGGGCATATACCCAAAAGATGCCTCAACATATAAAAGAGACATGTGCTCCACTATGTTCATCGCAGCCTTATTTATAATAGCCAGAAAATGGAAAGAACCCAGATGCCCTTCAACAGAGGAATGGATACAGAAAATGTGGTACATCTACACAATGGAATATTACTCAGCCATCAAAAACAATGACTTTATGAAATTCGTAGGCAAATGGTTGGAACTGGAAAATATCATCCTGAGTGAGCTAACCCAATCACAGAAAGACATACATGGTATGCACTCATTGATAAGTGGCTATTAGCCCAAATGCTTGAATTACCCTAGATGCCTAGAACAAACGAAACTCAAGACGGATGATCAAAATGTGAATGCTTCACTCCTTCTTTAAATGAGGAAAAAGAATACCCTTGGCAGGGAAGGGAGAGGCAAAGATTAAAACAGAGACTGAAGGAACACCCATTCAGAGCCTGCCCCACATGTGGCCCATACATATACAGCCACCCAATTAGACAAGATGGATGAAGCAAAGAAGTGCAGACCGACAGGAGCCGGATGTAGATCGCTACTGAGAGACACAGCCAGAATACAGCAAATATAGAGGCGAATGCCAGCAGCAAACCACTGAACTGAGAATAGGTCCCCTATTGAATAAATCAGAGAAAGAACTGGAAGAGCTTGAAGGGGCTCGAGACCCCAAAAGTACAACAATGCCAAGCAACCAGAGATTCCAGGGACTAAGCCACTACCTAAAGACTATACATGGACTGACCCTGGACTCTGACCCCATAGGTAGCAATGAATATCCTAGTAAGAGCACCAGTGGAAGGGGAAGCCCTGGGTCCTGCTAAGACTGAACCCCCAGTAAACTAGTCTATGGGGGGAGGGCGGCAATGGGGGGAGGGTTGGGAGGGGAACACCCATAAGGAAGGGGAGGGGGGAGGGGGATGTTTGCCCGGAAACCGGGAAAGGGAATAACACTCGAAATGTATATAAGAAATACTCAAGTTAATAAAAAAAAAAAATAGAAGAAAAACTAGGGAAGCATCTGGAACACATGAGCACTGGAAAAAATTTCCTGAACAAAACACCAATGGCTTATGCTCTAAGATCAAGAATCAACAAATGGGATCTCATAAAACTGCAAAGCTTCTGTAAGGCAAAGGACACTGTGGTTAGGACAAATCGGCAACCAACAGATTGGGAAAAGATCTTTACCAATCCTACAACAGATAGAGGCCTTATATGCAAAATATACAAAGAACTCAAGAAGTTAGACCGCAGGGAGACAAATAACCCTATTAAAAAATGGGGTTCAGAGCTAAACAAAGAATTCACAGCCGAGGAATGCTGAATGGCTGAGAAACACCTAAAGAAATGTTCAACATCTTTAGTCATAAGGGAAATGCAAATCAAAACAACCCTGAGATTTCACCTCATACCAGTGAGAATGGCTAAGATCAAAAACTCAGATGACAGCAGATGCTGGCGAGGATGCGGAGAAAGAGGAACACTCCTCCACTGTTGGTGGATTGCAGACTGGTACAACCATTCTGGAAATCAGTCTGGAGGTTTCTCAGAAAATTGGACATTGAACTGCCTGAGGATCCAGCTATACCTCTCTTGGGCATATACCCAACAGATGCCCCAACATATAAAAAAGACACGTGCTCCACTATGTTCATCGCGGCCTGATTTATAATAGCCAGAAGCTGGAAAGAACCCAGATGCCCTTCAACAGAGGAATGGATACAGAAAATGTGGTACATCTACACAATGGAATATTACTCAGCTATCAAAAACAACGGCTTTATGAAATTCGTAGGCAAATGGTTGGAACTGGAAAATATCATCCTGTGTGAGCTAACCCAATCACAGAAAAACACACATGGTATGCACTCATTGATAAGTGGCTATTAGCCCAAATGCTTGAATTACCCTAGATGCCTAGAACAAATGAAACTCAAGACGGATGATCAAAATGTGAATGCTTCACTCCTTCTCTAAAATGGGAACAAGAATACCCTTGGCAGGGAAGAGAGAGGCAAAGATTAAAACAGACACAGACGGAACACCCATTCAGAGCCTGCCCCACATGTGGCCCATACATATACAGCCATCCAATTAGACAAGATAGATGAAGCAAAGAAGTGCAGACCTACAGGAGCCGGATGTAGATCGCTCCCGAGAGACACAGCCAGAATACAGCAAATACAGAGGCGAATGCCAGCCGCAAACCACTGAACTGAGAATAGGACCCCCGTTGAAGGAATCAGAGAAAGAACTGGAAGAGCTTGGAGGGGCTCGAGACCCCATATGTACAACAATGCCAAGCAACCAGAGCTTCCAGGGACTAAGCCACTACCTAAAGACTATACATGGACTGACCGTGGACTCTGACCTCATAGGTAGCAATGAATATCCTAGTAAGATCACCAGTAGAAGGGGAAGCCCTGGGTGCTGCTAAGACTGAACCCCCAGTGGACGTGATTGTTGGGGGGAGGGCGGCAAGGGGGGAGGATGGGGAGGGGAACACCCATAAAGAAGGGGAGGGGGGGGGATTAGGGGTATGTTTTCCCAGAAACCGGGAAAGGGAATAACACTCAAAATGTATATAAGAAATACTCAAGTTAATAATAAAAAAAAATAAGAAATACAAGTAATTCAGAAGAACGATTGAGATTGTCAGAAAAGGAAAAAGGTGTTAAAAATGATCCTTCAACTAACAACGAAGTTTACCTAATCAAACCAACAGAATTTCACTTTAATTAAAAGTTCAAATATCATTGTAAACTGTGACTTAGGCAGTAAAATGTGATAAAAGACAGAAATCAATCACAAGAAAAATTACAATCATTAAACAGCTGATAGATTTTAGTTCAAAGAAGAAAATCAATGGAAACTGAAAGTAAGGTACGTTCGTATGCCCTAAGCCAGGAGGAAATGCTGATCCTGCTGAGCTCCCAGGGTCTTGAATCCTAAGAACAACATGTCAAGAAGGTGACAAACTCAAGTATAGAGTAAAGGACAAAGGTCAAGCATTTATGACCGTAGGTAGAGCATAGGTCTACAATGTATACAGCTATGAATACAGGAGGGGAGAGAGTTCTCTAACAGTCCAAACACAGGGTGTGGATGTACAGGGAAGAATCTGTGGCTGAGATCGAAGGGGAGTGAGCTTGGGCTCCGGGCAGGAGGTGCCAAGTTACAGCAGCTGGGGATTGAGCTGGCCGGAACGTGGAGAAGACACTAGATTCCTCTAACTGCAGTCACATCCTATACAGATACGGACAGCAAAGCAAACAGTGGATTACTAAAGACAAAGGAAGCAACAATTGTGAAAACTCAAAGAAATTCTATCAGCAGCTAGAGAGATGGTTCAGCAGTTTACAGCAGTGGGCACTCTTGAAAAACATTGGTGTTTAATTCCCAGCATCCACATGCTGGCTCACAAATGTCTGTAACTGACCCCTTCTTTTGGCTTTTCTGAGTAGAAGGCATGCACATGAACTACATGCAGGGAAAACACACACACACACACACACACACACACCTGAGAGAATATCAGACCATGCCCATGCCTGTTATCTTTTAAAATAGACTGTGTGAATCATACCTTGTTATGAACTAGACATTTATGAAGCATTTACATAGGCAAAATTTAAGTGTCAAGGAAACCTCTTATGGCATTCAGTCTGAGAAAGTGGTGCTCCCATAGAGCCCCATTTTTCTCTGTCAGTCGTCTCTAAATGTGTTTCAATAAAGCATGATTTGAGCAACAAATAAAATGAAAACTTAATCCTCCTAAACACCAAAAGAACTCTTTGATGGTGCAGATTTCCAAACTGAAAATCCACAGCCTTCTGAATTAAAAAAAAGGTCACCAAAATGTCCACTGAGAAAGTTAGGATAACAGGAAGCAGAGGATTATGCATCATCACCCACTGGCCATTCTTAACAGAATTAAAGTGACTATTTTAGCAATACCTATGTACAGTGAGTGTAAAGAACACTTGCTTGAGGTGGGCAAGATGGCTGAGGAGGTAAGGGAGCTTGGACTGACTTGAGCTCAATCATGGAAATCATGCAAAAGTGGAAGGAAAAATCAATTCTAAAAGTTACCTTCTGGCCTGTGCACTTTGGAATCTTCTTGGCCACCTTCACAATCATAATAGTAAAGTTTTTTTTTTTAATAGTTCTAAGTATTTTGGTTTTTTGTGCTACATATCTGCCAATTTTTTATTTTAGGCCACCCCCAGTTTCTTCTTGAATTCTTGGAATCCATATCATATGTTCTGGAAAATGAACCATTAGAAGATAATAACACAGTAGCCTAGCAAGGTATTCAGAGCAGAAATGAAGACTCTCAGTTGTAGACTGACACTTAGAATCCAGTGTAATAAGATACATTTAGAAACTTGCATGGGGTGCTATGGAAACAGAGAAGAAATGCTGAATTTTATGCAAAAGAATAGAAGTGTTGAGACATTTTCCAGAGAAAATGTCTCAAAGGGTAAAGAAAGGAATTCTAGCGTCCTAACAGTGCAGGCTGTGTTGCCTTCAGAGAGTGGCAGAATGTTTGGTGGAGAAGCCACAGAGAACACTGTGAAGCTTTAGAGCTAGGAAAATATGGCTCAAGCTGTCTTATGAAGGACTAAATGTCACAGGATGCTAGACTAGAGAGGCCTGAGGAGACATTCCAGGACATGCATGTTCCTTAGTTGTGGTTGCAAGTCCAAATTAGTAAAATTCTATGTTTTTAAAATGTAGCTTTTGAGTTTAATATTATATTTCAAAGAAGCATTTTTAAAGGCCTAATGCTAACCTAAAAATTGTAGACGCCATTGTGAGAGCCATGGGGAGTAACTAAGGCAACTTAGAGAATCTGAGAAGGATGCCCAGGGCCATTCACTTTTCTCTGCTACATCGTTTTACACCAGGGTTCTTGACATTAGCTAAAGAAATCAGCTGAAGAACTACCAACCACCTATGTTCTTATTGTAGACCAAAGGCCCTCTGCGTCTCTGTAATAGTTACTGTGCGTGCCAATGCTCTCCTTCAGTTCGTCTTGCTTTATCTACTTCTATTTGCTATACAGCCCAGGCTAGCTTCAAAGTTGTCCTGATCCACACTCTCCCTACTTCATGAGTGTTCTGTGGCACCACAAAAACACAATTTGCTTCAAAAAGAAAGCATCTAAACTAAAAGGTGAAGATGGCATTATTACTAAAGGAGAAGACAGGTGAACAGAACTAGAGAAGTCAAGTATTTCTGTTAATAAACAGTATATTATGAACAGAGCTCCAACAAAAGATAGAGAAAGGCAACACAGGAGGAGTAGAAACATATAATGTGTCAACTCTAATAATGAAAGTGATTGGCCCCTGGCCCAGAGAAAAGAAAGCTAATACTAAACATGGCTCACAGAGAAAAAAAAAAAATCTAATTTACATATACCATGGAAGACTATTATCTGCTTACCCCAAGAGCTCAACTCAGGATAGAGCAACAGGTTATCTAAAACTACCAGCGAGCCACAATGCTGCATACCTGTAGTCCCAGCCCTCTGCAGACAGAGGCATGAAGATCATGACACCGATGGCAACTTCAACTACCTAGAGCCTCTTTAAAAAAAAACAACAACCAAACAAAACAAAACTACACCAACAAAGCCCTAAGAGAACCAGAAATAACTTTTGAACAAATAATGGTAGAATTACCTAGAAAAAAAAACAATACAACTAATATTAATAATAAAAGTTAGCCATTATTTTTGATTATGCAATATTTTTATAATCAAAAATATAATATTTTGATTATACAATAATATATATATAGCTACTATAACACATTGCAGGATGAATCAGGCGAAAATTCCTCCGTGGGGATCTTTATCAGCTTGAGTGGTCCTTTGATGCCAGAACAGGAAGTTTGGTCACCTGTTTTGGCAATTAAATATGGATATTTTAAAGGACAGTTATTCTGCATAGTACATAGTAGAATAATTCCACCTTCATTACTTTGTTTTCAATATTCAATATTTGTTTCAATGTGTTATTATTATTAGAAATTATATAGGATTATTAGAAAGGATTATTAGAAAATCCTTGTCACAAAGCAACAGTGTCTGAAGAGTTACAGTGACAAACTAAGAATGTGGCTAGTCCATGGGCTTCTTTTAGGGCTGGGAAGCCCGAGGCCTCAAGAGAGGACTGCAGCTCAACTAGTTCTCTTGGGATTTCTGATTGCCATCGAAGGTTGGGAGATAATAAAGTTGTGACTTCTGAAGCTACTTAGTTGATGGTAAGTTCTGAGAACAGGAAAGGGAAGCTGTGGCCCATCACATATGAAAATAAAGATAGGAACAATATGGGAAAAAATGAATATGAACAACCAAGCACTGAAGGCCATATATCTAGTGAGGAGTAAGTACACTTAAAGCTGGACCACAATGCTACAGTGATACGCTGCCTGTCAATTTATGCACAAACATGTATATGGGTTCATATTTTAGTGAAATATTAGGTGATGTCAAAGTGACCAATTCAAGAAAAATCATAATAAGGGATATGAAATTCTAAACAAGAGTTTAAAAACAGTGTGGCATGAAAATAATCTTCACTATGTAGTAAAAAGTTTCAGGAAGAAAACACCTTTGAATTTGTTCATGCAACTGTGCATTAATAAATACAAGGGAATAGGAACCCAAATGTTAAGATGAGAATTGATGTAAAATGAGGTGGGGAGGGGCAGTCAGGAGACATTCACATTATTAATTTTCCAACAACAATATTATGGTTTCTTTTAAAAATAACATTTTTATGCAGTGAGGTATATATGAACTTTATACAACATTTTACAACAACAATAATAATCAAGGGTCCTCCACCTTACAAGGTTTGAAAGCCCTGCCCTATAGTGACACCAAATGGTAGCAGATCAAAATACAATGTACAAAGAGGACATTTCCGGGATTCAATCTCCTATAAATGCTTGATTCCTTTGAAGAGCAGGCAGATTAGCAGAATTAAATAATATGGAGACAAATACTCAAAAATCCAGAGTTTTTTAATCAAAGGAAGTCTAGTATACCAAGCTTCACATGCAAATTTTTAGGTCTCTTTCCAAACTTCAGCTAATCTTCTGATCCTGTTGAATATTTACATAAATCATTTTCACACAGTTAAAACCATGCCACTGTGAACACAGTGATTTTACCTAATGGCTTATTGATCAAAGAAAGCCTGCAAATATGAGAAACACACTCATACAACTAAGTCAGGTTACACTCCGTGAAATCAACCTTTAATAAGAGGCTGCAGTTCGGGTTGGTAGGAGGAGGAAGGAATCTAAAGCACGACAGGCAAATGATCCCTCAGCCCAAGTTTGGAGGGACTACATTTTCATCTCTTAAACGATACATAAAAAAGAGGCTGATAAGAGAGGACACTGCCGTATGCACAGAAGAACCCAGTGTCTTCATGAAATGTTTAAAACCGTCCATAGAAATGTTTTAAATTAAGGAAATAAATCAATAGTCAGTGTTCTCCGAAACTATCAAGAACAGCATGAGAAATGGTTTTATCAATTAAAGACCAATTCAAACAGACACAAGATCAGTCACTTATCAGAAACTTCTCAAGTGCGGCCAGAACCGTCAGTGCTCACCATTCAGTGAAAGCTTGCTCACGTTATTTGATGTATTTTTCACAAACTAAAATCACTTAGGAAAGAACAAGTCAAAGTAGCAACATGTTCTGGGCTATACAGTCATAACAGCAAATTTTAACTCCATATTTTAAAACAGCTACAAATTCCAGTCACTACCTTCACGTAAAAATTCTGATAGGCAATGCAGATGATAGGCTCACTTCCCAAAATTCATCACTATGCATAGTACTTTACAAATATATACAATTACTGTATATCAATTACAAATTAAGCATCAACAATTTTAAATTAATGACTAACAAGTTAAGAGCTGGGTATATAGTTCAGAGAACCTATGCATGCTTACAAATTATGACGTTCTGAGTTCAAAATCAAGAACCATCCAAAGCATCAGTCTCTGAAAAGCTTCTATATTATCTACTAGCTTATGTCACGAGCAGCCTACACGCAGACGTCACAGAAATTGTTTGGTCCATGTCTATTCAAAGCAGCAAATGAAGAATTAGTTCAGAAAAGGTGCACAAGATGTAAATTACTGTAAAGAGCAATTGAGCAACTAAATCCTTAGTACTGTAATGTATGAATACAGCTAAAATTATTGGAAAAACGAGTAGTATTGGCATTAAAGAATTCCCCCAATTTCAAGGGAGAATTAAATATAGAGATGAAAATCTGTTTTATCAGAAAGTTGAAGAATATTTACACACTAAATAGTGACAAATCTTTCAGGGATGTAACATGTGATAGGCCTCAGCCAAATAGTTCAAATATCAATAGACATTATCTTTGATGTCAACCAAAAACCTGAGGAGATTACATACAGTATTTCTAATAGTCAATTGGTGTATCACACTCTAGAATGTTCAAACATGATATTAGAAACACATATATATTTTTGGTCCACACCAAAACTAACTGTCCGTTAATGACACTGATACCTACATTTGACTATACTCACATTGCATGTACACTATAGCAAGTATCCTGTAAATACCTTCAGTGAATTGTTCAGCATCTGTTGTTTGTATTTGTATTTGAGTAGAATGAATTTCATCCGAAGTTTATAATTTGCATGAATCAGAATAATGAATTTACACACCTATTGATCTCACTAGCAAGTAATACAATTGGACTTTAACTTTTGTCAAAATGAATGTTAGCAGGGACTCCTGCGACGTAGCAGGAAACTGAGCACAAGCGGAGGGTATATAGGCCTCCAGAGCAAATGGGAAGCCAGCTGGGGCTAAAGACAAAGGAGGGAGGGAAGAAGAAAGGGGTAAGACAGAAGAACAGTGAGATCAGAAATGACAGTATCCACTTCAGAACCCAAGAAGAACCACAACTTGGCGCACTTATCTAGGGGAAGCAAACGAAAACCCAAGCCCTGGCTCCATGGAGAGGAGTCAGAAGACAGAGCTGGCATTAGAGCACATTCACTCACTGATCAGTTCTCACGTGCAATGACCATTCCAAAGCACAGTAATCTACGTTCCATGGAAGGCAAGTTATGTCTTAAAGACGAGATAAAGGTCAGAAATCCTAAGTCCAGATAACTTCAAGAAATGGCCTTGTGGGGCATCGGTGGGAGGAGAGGCCCTTGGTTCTGTGAAGGCTTGATGCCCCAGTGTACGGGAATGCCAGGGCAGGGAGACAGGAGGGAGTAGGTAGGTGGGGGAGCATCCTCATTGAAGCAGGGGGAGGGAGGATGGGATAGGGGGCTTCCAGAGGGAAAACCAGGAAAGGGGATAACATTTGAAATGTAAATAAATAAAATATCTAATAAAAAAGGAAAGAAAAATTGTTATAGTAATCTTATACAACAAAATTATAGCCAATTTCCTTAAACATTTTCATTAATATAAAATTGATAAACTCTATACTCGTGTCTCTATAATAAGGTACCAAAATTAAATTGAGCTTTGAATTCAGAAAGAAAAGGAAGTGCCCATCATTCTATAATGCCTCACGTGTTTTGCCCAATATAATCTTTATACTGTAAAGGAGCCTGGAGCTGTTCTTAAGAAGGTTTTCCTTTGGTTGAGTAGGAGTAAAAGGGGAGGTGCAACAAGGGTTGGGGTGTGGAGAGGGTGGCTGGGGGAAGGGAGCCAGACTGAAATAAGAGAGATAAAAGGAAAATCAATTCACTTTTCATCAAAATAGAAGTTAATAGCAAACTAACAAGAAATTGAGTAGAACAGCCATGAGCAGAGAAAAGCAGCTGACTGCTGGATCACTGTCCACAGCGCCATGGGAAACCCTGGGAAACCCTGGGAAGGATATGCAGCCCATGTCATCACACTTTGCACAGAGATCTGAGCAAGGACGGAATGTCCTTGAGTCCTGCTTGAGTCCTAGTCCCCATACTCACTGTCATGTTATCAACATGACAGAATCTAGAAGAGTGGTTCTGAACCATCCTAATGTGCAATCCTTTAATACAGTTCCACATGTTGTGGTTGCTGACTCCCAACCATAAAATTATTTTCACTGATACTTAACTATAATTTTGTAGCTGTTAAAAATCATACTGTAAATATCTTTGTTTAGTGATGCTCTTAGGTCGTCTCTGGCCTGACAAAGGGCTATTGGACTCCCAAATGGGCAATGAACCCTAGTTGAGCACAGCTGATCTAGAATCACCTAGGACACAGACCTTCAGACTTGTCCATAAGGTGTAATTTCTAGCCTGGTTTAACTGACATAGTAAGATGCACATTAAAGAGGAGCAGTATTATCCTATGATGCCAGGCCCTACACTGAAGGGAAGGACGGAAGGAGGAAAGAAAGGAGGGAGGGAGGAGGGGAGGCAGAGGGGGAAGGAGGAGGAGGGGAGGGGGGAGGGGAGGGGGAGGAGAGGGGGAGGGGAGGGGGAGGGGAGGGGGAGAAATGCCCTCCCCAGTCCCTTTCTCTCTCTCATTCACTCCTCTCCATGCTAGCAAGCTTCTCAACTGAGGATCCAATGTGAGTATGAGTGGCATTAGGCTATGGGGTGTGGACGTAAACTGAACAAAATGAAGAAACAAGCATGCCTTCCCTACTCATGCCACACTACCCCAGCATCATGCTTGGGAACACAATGGGAACTTAGCTTTAGCTGCCCCATGCTTCCCTAAAATGACTTCCCCACCATGGTGGCCGATTGCATTTTCTATCTGTGATCCACAAGGAACACATGCTGTTGTCAAGAGTTTTGTCACAGCAAATGGGAACAATATAAAAGTGTAAAATCTAATGGAAGGTACCAAGCATCCATTCTAAACTGCTAACTTACGTGTAGAAACGGTCACTGAGATGTGGACAATTTCTTTGATATGTTTATTTTTGAGTTTTTTAAAGGCTTTTAAAACTAAAAAAAAAAAAGGATTAAAAAAGTTTCAAAAAATAAATCACAGGACAGTAAGAATGAGGAAATTGCTGTTTCATTCCCAAAGTTCTACATGCTGTTCACAGAGCTTTATAGGTAGGGAAGGTAAGATACACTGGCAAAAGGTATAAAAACAGATTTAAAGGAAAGAGCCTACAATATGCCAAATATACAGTGTCGTATGAAGGGTTTTACTGCGGTGAACAGACACCATGACCAAGGCAAGTCTTATAAAGCACAACTATCTAATTGGGGCTGGCTTACAGGTTCAGAGGTTCAGTCCATCATCATCAAGGTGGGAACATGGCAGCATCCAGGCAGGCATGGTGCAGGAGGAGCTGAGAGTTCCACATCTTCATCTGAAGGCTGCTAGCAGAATACTGACTTCCAGGCAGGTAGGACTAGGGTCTTAGAGCCCACACCCACAGTGACACACCTACTCCAACAAGGCCATACCTAATAGAGCTACTCCCTGGCCCAAGCATATACACACCATCACATGCAGAAAGGCATAAAAAGTTAGCCGGCTTGAATTGTCAACAGCATATCAAACATAATGCCACTATATCCTAGGGCCTTTAATATAACCTAAGATTTGGGCACAAACAATCTTGATTTTTAAAAATATCCCTCTGTAAGAGACCATCACGAATAAGGTTCTGAATTCCAGAAGAATCCTGCATGACTCAATGGCTAAAAAAGTTCATCTATCTTTCCCATTCACTAGTCCATTTCTACAGCAGGAGCAGGACTGGACAAGCCTCAGATCAAATGTTACACTGACTCAATTAAAAAGGATCATTTTTAAAGTACTCCATAATCTAAATTTTCCTCATTTTTAGTTTAATGTTATATTAAAATTCATTTGGGTATAATGCTATTTAATACATAAATTGTACTAAAATTTGTAAAAGCTTTGGCCATGAAAGAAAATTATTGAGAAAACCCTAAACAACAGTTAAAAAAAAAAGAATGGCATTTATCATAACAATTACAGTCGACCTAAACAAGGAGCAGAGAAAGAATGTTTGATAGTAAAAGTAATTCTTAACATTGAGTTTCACAGCAGCTAATGTACAGACAGACCAAGAGGTTTATACTCCAGGCTCCAGCTTACAAAACCAGGAGGTGGAAACACAGTCATTAGCGAGAAGCCTTGACAAGATTTTACTCAAATGAATTCATTTTATCTCTCATTGCCAAGAAAAACATAGTATTTCTAATTTCAACGTCAAAACCATGAGATGAACCCAGGTTGGTGACTGAAGTGAGAAATGGCCTCTTCTGTTTGCTAGGACTCCTAGACTGACATTAGAGCACAAATACACTATTTATGACGAGCATGTTTCTTGCTTTACAATTTCATAGCATGTTGAAAATTTACTAACATATTTGTTTGGTTTTTTTTAATTTCAAAATTTTATTTGGCTATATTTATTTTTAGTCTATCAAAGACTCATGGTAGTTGGGCATATTAATGGGGTACATGGTTGGCCTTCATGCCATTCACTCTTTACTTTCTCGTAGGCAACTGAGAGGAGATGGGGACCTCAGGAGAGTCCCACTACTGAGCGAAGACAGGGTCTGCATCTGTCTGTCTGTCTGTCTGTCTGTCTGTCTGTCTGTCTGCCTGACTCCCTCCCTCCTTCCCTCCCTCTATCTCTGCCACTCTACGCCATGGAATCTTGGTTATAGATTCACAGATTACAGAATGTCCAGCTTTGGCACTATTCGTTTTCAGAGATGCTGGTCTGACCCGCTGTTCCAGCCCTGCTTCCTGATACTGTCCAGAGACGCTTCCAGAACAGCTTCAGGGATTGCTGCTGACTCCTGATGGTTTCAATCATCCAGTCTTTCAGACAGATCCAGTCAAAACTTCAGCCAAGCATTCAGAAACTGGCTATCAGATGCTAAAGCCAACGTCCGTGAGTTTAACCAATTTTCCTAATTTTCAGACCCCTTGTCACCCCTGTAAAGAATTTCTCGCTGCCCCCCACCACCACTGAGACACTGTCACCCCAATCCCTTGGGTGTGGGTGTCTGGTTATGGTTATTTTATAAATTATAGATAGGTTGTCATTTTATGAGACAATTGGGAAATGGTCATAATTTTGAACCGGGAGGAAAGAGATAGAAGGGATTATTATTTTATTCTTAAATAAAACATTGTATAGCCATAATCTTACATTGATAAAATTCTTTCTAATTGATATAAAACCAGCCTGGGATTCCCACTGTCCATCTCCTTACACAAGCATATTTCAGCTTCCATCTAATTCCCAATTTGTAGTACAAAACAAATTGTCACAAATACCTTTAGGTTTAAAATAGAAAGAAGCACCATGGCCATGCCACACTCATACTAACAGCCGTCTTGTTGAAACGTCCTGTTGTTCTCTCTTGCTTTACACAGGAAAAGCTCCCTCAGAAGTGATCTAATAAGAAAGTACTCACCACGACAGCAAACTGCTCCGGCTCACATAAACTGTTATAGTCACTTCTAAACTGGGACAATGACTTCAATTGCTCTTCATTTGGAAGGTGCTTCATTAAGTTCTAAAATTTAAAACCAAGAACAGAAAGCTTCACTGTATGCCACTCTCAAGGTTTGGAAAAATTAATCAGTAAACTGTGGAAAGGAAACCAGTGATGAAATTAATCTTATTTTTTTTTCCAGATAACATCCCTTATCCTAAGCCTTAAGCAACAGGCCGCTCAGCTTGGAAACAGTCAATTTTACTTTCCTCCATCCAAGAGTGATTATATATTCAAATCAAGCACTACTGAATATTTATTTGATTAGCTTATAATTTGGAAAGGAGAACTCAACCTATACCAAAGGAACAGCTTTCTCACCTGGGTAAATACGACCCATTACATTTCAGCTTTAGGGAATTGAATGTCAGAAATCTCTGGCAAAGCCAAACATATTTCAGCACGCTACTCAGGGGGATCAAAGAAATCATGAGTTGCTACCGAAGGCAAAGGAAAGAATAGGAAAGAAGGAAGGGAATTTTAATGTAGTGCTTACAAGACTTAACCAGAAGGATCATGTTTTAATAATAGAAACTGAAGATACCCTTATAACAGTAGGCTTTCTGATGGGGAGGAAATGTATAAAGTCCCAGGAGACAGAGGTTGAGGACGCCTGCAGACAGAGCAGATAGGCCTGCATGTAGCATAGTCTAGAATCCATAGGTCCCGTCAGCTGCTCAAGCCCTTCGACCACATTTCCAGTCCACACACAAGCAGTTAAAAAGGAACTAGGTACTCCTGGTGGAATTTAAACAAAGAAGCAATCCACAAACAAAACTCACACTAAGTCATTTTATCAAGATATAGTGGTATAAGGGGTTAGTATACTAACATTAAGGGGGAAGAGAAGACAGTAAGTGGTCACAGTTTCATATTATATCACTAGACTCCATGTAAACTCCAATTCAAGCAAAATGACAAGTCACTCTACAGCACGCTATGCATGTCTCTTGGCAGAAACAAAAATCTCCCGAAGTGCTGCTGGTTTAAAATAGTATTACAGGATGTTCTAAAAAGTGGTTAGGTCAAAGAACATGCTATAGACTCACTGTGTTCCTCTGGATAAAACCTTGGTTGACTGGCTAAAGACAAAACAAACAAACAAACAAACAAACAAACAAAAAAACAGAAGTGTAGCAATTTAAGAACACCGTCAGTAAAATGTAGTCCCTCTTAATCCTAGAAAGGGAAATGCAAATATTAAAGGTGTATGATTTCGCCATGTGAATACAAATCTCTTATTGGAAACTCCTGAGACCAACAGTCTTGGTTTTCATTTATATCTTTCTTCTTCTGTTCAAGTTACATCTACATTGCGAAGTTCCTGATTAAAGGGAACAATCAGATTGTTGGCATTTATAATATGCTGCTATATCTTATTAAATGTTTATAGTTAAAGATACTTAGATTTTGTTCTTTCATCAGAGTCAAATTTTGACCTCAATATTGGGGTGTTTAAGTTAAAAAAACAAAAACAAAAACCACATGATTGTAAAAGTATAGGCTTAACCTTGCTCTGCTTTCTATTCCTTACTAAGCTTCCCAGGGCAGAGGCAGAGGCAGCGGCAGCAGTTTCCCCCACTTCACGGTATGCAGCTGGAAAGACAACACTGTTAGCCAGTCATCCTCTCCTCTCAGCCAAGTCTCCAGACTCCACTGTAGGAGCTTTAGCCTCAAATGCACAAAGAGTGTGCTCTGCCATTCCAAAGGCTAGTTCTCAACAATGTCAACAAAGCCAAGCAAACCATGTAATTGTAATTATGCATGCAAATGCCATGACTGTTGGCAAACCATAAACTCCATGAAGGTGAAGTTTCTGAGGACACACACAAAGCCTGTCATCCAATATACCATACAGTGTAAGCAATGCTGATACATGAAAGGCATGCAACACCGGCTTAAACTCCACACTTCTCACATAGTGGATATGAACAGCATATCAATGTAAGTATAATGAAAAGATACAAAAGTGTTGATTATTACAAAGTCTTATCTTACTTCTATACTCCTATTAAAGGGGAGAATTTTTAAAATTTTAAAAGACTTGAAATAATATGAAACTCTTGTTTTATACTGAATATAGGAAACCCTAATATATATCCAATTTATCAGGTTTCTTTCAAATCATGCATTCCTTTACATTTATTAAGCATGTTAATAAGAGCAATACCACCTAGACTCGAGATGTGCTTGTCTATTCACTTGGGATCTATGGAAATGTTTACAGCAATTGCTAAAGGAATTAAAACTACAGTTGGGATCCAAGTTACCATCAGATGTCCTTAGTTGGGGTAAATATCTTGGGGTATCTCAGTGTGTAATTGATAGACAGATAGGTAAGTAGGTAGGTATGTAGGTAGGTAGGTAGATAGATAGATAGATAGATAGATAGATAGATAGATAGATAGATAGATAGATAGATAGAAAGATAGATAGATAGATAGATAGATAGATAGATAGATAGATAGATAGATAGATAGATAGATAGATAGATAAAAGACAGACAGACAGATAGACAGACAAACACACAGACATAGGAAGGCAGTCACAGGAAGATGTGATCATGCAAAAGATGAGATAAGGGTCCATTGATACCTGCTAGAGAAAGGACCCAAAGCGAGAGAGGAAGACAGCCTGATAATACTAAAAAGGACAAAACCAGGATTCTCCCAGAATTTCTACAGAAAGAAATCCAGATGTGCCAAAAACTTCAGCTCAGGGAGAACCATGCTCACCTTCTAAATGATAGCAATGCAAGTAAATAAATCTCTTACTATAAGCTGTTGGCCATGAGGTAAGACATTGGAACAGACAGAGGAGAAATGAAGTAAGACTGAACCTGCGGTGGGCATTAAGTACAAAATGCAAATGGCTGTCTTTCCCTTCTCTAGACGAGAAACTGTACCCAACTATCACAAACAACCATGCAATCAGGTTAAAAGCTAATCTGGAAATATTTTTAGAAATCCTTACAAGAAATACAAATGTGTATTACGTAGAACATTTTTCTTTAAGGAACCAGACATCTGATCTCAATAAGATCGCATACACTAACAAGAGCAGGAAGAAAATCCAGTTAATAACAACGGTAATAAATGCTACAGGCGAAAATTAGGGCTTAAAAGAAAGGTGTTGATTTGTGTAGTTTCTGAGATTGGCAGACTCCATACAGAAATAAGAATGCATTCTATCTACCACATGACAAACTGGAAGCAGGAGAGGCAACCTGGAACTGCAGGAGATACTAGTTTTTGAAGGAGAAAAACGTCTAATTAAATTTAATCATTGTTCACAATAATAAATAATCTTTGGTGGCCCCCGTCCTACTCTCTTATGGTGTACAGCAAGGTCTCAGACTCCTCACTCTCCTGCTTCAGGATCCAGAACACAGAGATCACAGGTAAAGAACTCTACACTTGGCTTGGTAGGTTCATTACCTTGCGATTATTTATAGCAATTATTAATATGTATGTATTACATATAAATATATATTGCTGATATTATTGTTGTTGTTACTACTCTTATATTAAGACTTGCAGGTGGGTTCTTGTCAGTACAAAGTGATAAACTGAAGAACTTATCTCATCACATGTCGTATGTTGATCACTCTTCACATCTGTCAGGGGTTACATGTTAGATCTCTTAAGTGCATTTCCA